>NC_064859.1:16668758-16946906 GCF_024139225.1 Suncus etruscus | reverse complement strand
TTTTGGGCCACACCCGGCGATGCTCAGGGATTACTTCTGGCTGTCTGCTCAGAAATAGCCCCTGGCAGGCATGGGGACCATATGGGACACCGGGATTTGAACCAACCACCTTTGGTCCTGGATTGGCTGCTTGCAAGGCAAACGCTGCTGTGCTATCTCTCCGGGCCCGATAATTTTTTACCTAACAATTTCATCGTGCGCTAGTTCATCAACAAAACTATTTTATTATACACATAAATATAAATATATAAGTGGAAAATATAGTTACAAATATTCAATTCAGTAAGGAACATAAGTATATTTCAATAGAACCTTATTAATTGATCTTGTTAAAACCCTGCATTGAATTATTCTATTTTATTTTAATGGTTCTATTTCAGTTATTAAAATATATTATTATAATAATAAGTGAAAAATATTTTGAATATTATTTCACTTTGGTCTATGTACTCAAATAAATTCATTAGAATATGTGTGTGTTTTATGTATATCTACAGCACTTAGCTATAAAAGTATTTTCTTGATAAACGCTGAAGAACTTGTTATCTATTCTTCAGAGCCTAGCACTAGGGCAATGGAGATATTTTTAGAAATCACTCCTATAGTGCTCCAATAATTATTCTGAAAATAAATATTTTCTTTTTCCCAAAAGCTAAAAGCAACATGAGGATTATCTCCTCATCTTTGTTTATTTCCAGGTTATTATAGTCCAACTTTTTCTATGTAGTTGGTGTATGTTACACAGTCATATGAACCAAAGCACTTCTCTAGTTAGCCTGAAAAAAATTTGTGGTGATTTGATTTCGAAATATCTTTGCTCTTCCCACAAAAGTTGTAAGTTAACTGGCATTAGGGCCTTAAGAACTAATTGAGAGAATGACCAAGGTCCTTGTTAGAGATCACATGTCTGTGAATTTCACTGTAATTAGACTTAATGAGGCTATTACCTCCTTGTGTCCACAGTGTCATATTGTTGGTCAAAGGACAGGAAGGCTGATGTAGTTCTGCTCAATTTGAATCAAGATGACTTTTTTTGGTACTTAGAAATTTTGTTAAGGTCAGCCACATACTGGGGAAGAGACATAGGTAGGTAAGAGTCCTGGGTTTTGTTGTGTTTTTATGTTTTTCTCCTCCACCCTTCCTCCAGTAAACTCTTCATCTGTGTCATTTTTCTTCAAGTTCTTCATTACCCTTTCTGTTTAAAACCTGAGATATAGTACAGTTCCTCAGTCCAAAACTTCTACCTATTTCAGAGACAGAAATGAGATATTTTTCTGAAGTATAAATGGCAGTGAGTCAGTAGTAGTTAAGACCATAAGCTTTGTTCACAGTCTGATGACCTTATTTTAACCCCACGAATTGCAAGCTGAGTTCCTCAGGCAAGATATTTAACCTCTTAGAGACTTCATTTACTCATCTGCAGAATGTTGGAAATCATGCCTGAACCCCTAGAACTTTGAAATCAAATATAGATTTTTAGAAAAGAATTTGAAAATAGTAGTTATATAGAAATTACAATCAAACACCAAAAAGTGTACCTTTCTTTTCTCAAATAGAAAATGTTTCTTCTGTATGACTTGTCAGTATTTACAAGTATGGAATTATCAGGATAAATCTTCTCAGCACAATCATGCATTCTGGACAGACATTAATTGTTCTACAATATGCTTCAGAATTGATGGAAAAATAAGCTGGTAAAAAAAGCTGAAGATCCAAAAAAAGAAGACCATAGATTTTGTTTACCATACTGGAATATATATATCTATATATCTGTAGTTATATAGTTATATATAATTGTATATCACTTAGCAATAAGAATGCATTTAGGTTTTTTTAGGTTATTTGATTTTAGGTTATTTGTTAATTGTGGGAATGTCATAAAGCAGACTTAAACTTAGAAATTATAGTCTTCTGTATACTTAAATTGTAATAACCATATTATAATGACCATCATCATACATGAGATCCATTGTAGACCAGAAGATTTCTATGTAGCATACACAACATACAATGAAAATTCTAAATTCAGCAAATGTGCATAAAACTATGAAACACACATAAATTTAAAATAAATTATTACCAAAATTGGAGGAAGTTTTCTTCAAGCATCAACTCTGATACCTCATTCAGGATTGTGATTAGAAGACAGAAACTTTCTGTTAATATTGTGTGGATTGATACCGTCAACAAACTACTATTTATTAAAACTTAATGTTTGCCAATCCTCAATCCTATAAAAACATAGATGCTATTGGGCACCATGACATTCGTAGTCTGAAGGATAGGCAGTAAGACAATAAGTAGGCAAATGCATTGGAAAAATCTACAAAGTGTAGCTGTATGACATCAGCTTTATAATCTGAGCTCAGCGAGAGAGAAGGTGACAGTATAATGGGGTGCTTCATCATTTATGAGGGAGCCCTTCATATACATTTACTCTCAACCAGTCTCTTTTTTGCTCTACATCAATGTTAATTTAATAATACCTTAAATTAACAAAACTTTACCCAACTACTGCCATATCATGCTCATGCATCTTCACAAAATAAATAAATAAATAAATAAATAAATAAAAGAAAATTGCTGTGCTGTACCCAACTTTTTAAGTATTTGTTGTATTTTCTGACATATAAGATGACCGGGCGTATAAGACAACCCCCTACTTTTACAGTTAAAACATAGATTTAAGCCTATATTCACTGTATAAGATAGAACCTTCCTGTGCTGCAACTGTATGTACCACAGTGAGCCAATCACAACAAGCAAAGGTTCAGAGGTTATACTGAATACACTTCCTTTCTGACTCTGGCCAATCTGAGCAAGCTTTTTACAGTGTAGATTCTGGTCCAGAACATTGTCCAATTTGCATGCCTAAAAAGCCTGCTTGGATTGGCTGAGTTAGAGAGGTAGTGCGAGCAGCCTTGCAGTGATTGGTACAGGATCCAGTTGGAAAATTCGTTTTGTGGCAATATTCAGACAATTTTCATTTAGCGGCATATTGAAACATTTTTCGGGATATACTCGGCGTATAAGACGACCCCCGATTTTCGGTTGATTTTTTTTGTTTCAAAAGTCGTCTTATACACCAGAAAATACGGTACTTTTTTTTTTTTTAAAAAAAACTTTATTTACTGATTGATTGATTTATGGGCCACACCCAGCAGTGCTCAGGAGTTACTCCTGAATCTACACTCAGAAATCACCCCAGGCAAGCTGGAGGATCATATGAGATTTTAGGAATAACACGAGGTCTATCCTGGTTGGCCATATGCAAGGCAAATGCCCCACTGCTGTGCTATCTCTCTGGCTCCAAGCATTTACTTTTAGGAACAAAAGTATAATCCAGTGCCTTGAGAACCCTCCACTGTCTCTCTCTTGACCACCATCATGGCGGATGTCATTGAGTTCCCTTTAAATCAGCACATTATGACTATATGTCAATTTTAAGTGCCAGTGAAAGAAAAAATTTAAATATTTAAATTTACAGAATGAACTCACTCTCTTTTTCCCAAGAAATGTTACCATTTCATCTTCTACTTGCAAGCAAGTAAAACTGGAAAATGGCACCTTGCTTGATTGAAACTGATTTTATTGATTGTTCCTTGAGTAACCTATCACTAGATAAATGTCAATTTCAACAGTTCATAAAATCTGTCAGCTGGTTCATTATTCGGAGGTAAATTACTTGATTCCTGATTTTATTTTCTAAGATATTTATTGTTGTTATTCTATTATTAAAAATGCTGATTAAAATTAACACAAGTGCAGAGTCCAAATGAAAGTTATTGAGCCTTTGATCCTTCCAACAAACAATTCTATTTGTGCTGGGGAGATCAATGAATTGTTTGTACTATGTTTGAACAATTACACTTTCTATTTCTTCTCTCTATATAATCTTTTTCAAATTTGAAGTATTTAAACTTTCCTAGTTTCTTATTTTCATTACTCTTTCCTTTCTCTACCAAAAACTTGAGCTAATATTAGGAAAAATAGATTATTCCTCTTATAATTATCCATAATCCCCCTTTTTATAATGATAATATACATGCTTTTTTATATTTTGGTTTGTTTCTTTGAGGGGAACACATAGAGATGCTCAGAGCTTACTCCTGATTTGTGCTCAGAGATCACTGCTAGCTATGTTCAGGGTTAAATATATGATTCAGGGTATTAAACTGGATAGGAAAGCATCCCACTTGCTGCACAATGTCTCCTGCCAACATGTTTTCTTGAATGCTGCTATTAATTCTTGAGTTTGCACTTCCTTCTTGCTTCCCTCCCTTCCTCCCTCCTTCCTCTCTTCTCCCTCCCTCCTTCTTCGTCCCTCCTTCTTCCTTTCTTCCTTCCTTCTTTCTCTTTCCGGCTTCCTTCCTTGCTTCTTTCTGTGTCTGTTTCTTTCTTTCTTTCTTTCGTTCTTTCATACTTTCTTTCTTTCTGTCTTTCTTTCTTTCTTTCTTTCTTTCTTTCTTTCTTTCTTTCTTTCTTTCTTTCTTTCTTTCTTTCTTTCTTTCTTTCTTTCTTCCTTCCTTCCTTCCTTCCTTCCTTCCTTCATTCCTTCCTTCTTCCTTTTCTTTTTCTTTCTTTCTTTTTCTTTTTTCTCTTTCTTTCTTTCTTTCTTTCTTTTTTTCTTTCTTTCTTCCTTCCTTCCTTCCTTCATTCCTTCCTTCTTCCTTCCTTTTCTTTTTCTTTCTTTCTTTTTCTTTTTTTCTCTTTCTTTCTTTCTTTCTTTCTTCCTTCCTTCCTTCCTTCCTTCCTTCCTTCCTTCCTTTCTTTCTTTCTTTCTTTCTTTCTTTCTTTCTTTCTTTCTTTCTTTCTTTCTTTCTTTCTTTCTTTCTTTCTTTCTTTCTTTCTTTCTTTCTTTCTTTCTTTCTTTCTTTCTTTCTTTCTTTCTTTCTTTCTTTCCCCTTCTTCCCTTCCTCCCTCCGTCCCTCCCTCTGTCCCTCCCTCCCTCCTTTTCTTCCTTCCTCCCTCCCTCCTTCCTTCCTTCCTTCCTTCCTTCCTTCCTTCCTTCCTTCCTTCCTTCCTTCCTCCCTCCCTCCCTCCCTCCCTCCCTCCCTCCTTCCTTCCTTCCTTCCTTCCTTCCTTCCTTCCTTCCTTCCTTCCTTCCTTCCTTCCTTCCTTCCTTCCTTCCTTCCTTCCTTCCTTCCTTCCTTTTGGTCTTGGGACCTGACTTAGCAGAGTGTAACCTGGCTCTGAACTCAGGGATCACTCCTGATGGTACCCAGAATCAAACTGGGGTCGCTTATATGTAAGACCAGTCCTTTTTCCCCTGAACTATTTTCATGGCACTGGCAATTATAGTTTGACATTTTCATGTGACTTTAACCAATTTTTATTTCATTTACTTTAGAGTTAAAGTTTTATAGACATTAACAGTTTTGCCACCAGGACAAAGTAAGGTTTTGGAAGGTCTTCTGAAACAGTCACATCCATTTTCTTGTTCAATCGTTCTAACTTCCAAGGTTAAAGCTTCATTTCTCACAGGCATGACTTTGAAGGCTACAGCAGAACACACTGGGCTTGAGAAGGAGTAGGAACTGATGATGGTATTGATTTTAGCCTGGCTGCTTTTTCTATATGAAGTCCTACAATTCACCTTAAGTCTAAAAAAATCATCCCAAATAATCTTCCTGGAGCACAAAAATATCAGTGTTTTTAATGAGCCACTTTGCTACTAGCACCTCATATTTCAATCATATTAATAATAAGTGAATTAAATAATCAATAATAATAAGTGATTTAAATAATTAAATAAGTCAATAATAATTATAAATAAATAAAACATTCTTGAACTCCAAATTGGTGAAATGAGAAGCTAAATAATTTCTTTCAATCTATATCTCATGACATCTCAAAAATACACTTTAATATTGCCATCATCAATTTTATGATTTAGCATCCAAATGCTTTCAAGGGATAAGTGGTTAAAGTAGCATAAAAAGTATTAAATTACATTTGTAATTTCATGAGTAAGGCAAATGTGTAAAGTTCTTTCCTCATGAAACTCAAAGACCATTTTAAAAGAATTATAGATCTTTCTCTTCGGTTTATTTCAGTTGTGTAGAGTCAATAAAGTATATACCGTATTTTCCGGCATATAAGACGACTGGGTGTATAAGACGATCCCCTAATTTTGCAATTAAAACATAGGTTTAGGCCTATATTCACTGTATAAGACTGAACATTCCTGTGCTGCAACTGTATGTACTACAGTGAGCCAATCACAGCAAGCAAAGGTCCAGAGGTTATACTGTCATAGACTTCCTCTCTGACTCTGCCAATTTGAGCAGGCTTTTTACAGTGTAGATTCTGGTCCAGAACATTGTCTAATTTGCATGCATAAAAAACCTGCTTGAACTGGCTGAGTTAGAGAGGCGATCCAAGAAGTCTTGCAATGATTGGTGCAGGATCGAGTTGGAAAATTCATTTTGTGGCAATATTCAGACAATTTTTGTTTAGCAGCATATTGAAACATTTTTCAGTATCTATTCGGCGTATAAGACGACCCCCGATTTTCAGTTGACTTTTTTTTATTTCAAAAGTCGTCTTATACGCTGGAAAATATGGTATGTCACATGCAACCATATATTTATATTTTATTATTTTATATTAGTTTAATATTTGGATATTTAGTGTAAATTATATTTATAAATATAAGCATTTAATCTATTGAAGACATAGTAAAGTGGGTAAGGTATGTATAGTGTCTATGGCTGACCTGGGATAGATCCCTGGCACAAGAATTCCTTGAGCACCACTAGTCCTGTGAGCACTGCCAAGAGTAATCTACGAGCATACAATGAGAAAGCCTTGAGCATAGTTGTGTGTACAATTCAATACAAACAAACAAGATATAAAGAGATGTCTGATTCTTATTTCATCCTTTTTAACTTTATTTAGTTTTATGAGTACTTCCATGTTAATTCTAAAACATATTAATGTGTTGTTTTTCCCCTCCTTCTGTAGTGTCCATTGATACTAGAACGGGCTGAGTTTTTCTCATTTCTCAACATGTGATATTACGTTTACTTGTTGTTAGCCCCCAAATGCTAAGATGTTGCCAAAAAATGTCATATGATTAACCTTATGCATTTTTCCTGAACATGTTTAGTGGTGTTTATAGGTTATATTTCCAAAAGCATGATTATAGAATCAAAGAATTGTGTAATTATAATTTCAGGAGATGTTGCCAAGTTTTCCTAGGAAGAAGCTGTTTCAGTTTTACATCCTTGCTGAAGATTTTGCATCTTTGCATTCTCTGAAGCATCTGATACTTGATTCGGGACAGGTTTTGTGGTCACAGTTGGGTATTTGCATATTTCTCATTAGACTAATGTCATGACATATGAGTTCCATTGCTGTAGGGCCCTTTTTACTCTTTTTCTATAAATTAATGATACACTTAGTTCTTTTATTTTTTTATCTCTTTCATATAGATTTCTAAAGAATCTCTTTATATAGATTCTTATGTAACAATATTTCCAATTTCTATTCTAGTTATTTGGGACTGATTATAATGAAATTATTTCCTACCTCAATATTATAAAATGCTTTATTAATATTTTCTTGAATGAATATGCTTATAATTATTTACACTATGGACTAAAAGTTACTTGGAATGAACTTTTGACAGGATGTTGATCAGTATTTAATTGAATCTGGTTCTCATTTTCCTTTCAGGTCAAGAATGTATCATGTTTAGTCTTTCTTTCATTTTCTTAAATTTGGCTTGACTTGAGATTATATTAATTAGTTTTCCAGTACTATGTATTCATGACTAGATTGTGCTATACTTTTTGTACTGAGTCTAATGTAGAGCATCATAATTATAAATGAACACTGTATTATATTTTTCAAATTGGTTAATAGTAGAAATGGTCAAGATAACCACAGCAGACACACAGGAAAGGTAATAATATGAGCAGGCCTATGTGTTCGTTAGTTTGATTCTATCAATGTCTCTCTCTATATATTGATATACATATTAAATTAGCCCATTCTATACATTAAAAGTCATGATGTAGAACCTACATTCATGTTTTATGTTGATCATTCAAAGATCTGCAGACACCATTTTGACTTCAGCTACACAAGTCTATGAACGTGTAAATCATGAAAGTGAAATCTATCTTTAAATGAATAATTGATCAAAATCAATTAGTTTTCATATCAACTAAAAGTGAAAGTTCAGAGAAAAGAACTGGAGATTCCCAACTCTTTAACACAGAAAACAAAAAATTAAAAAATCAAGGGCAAAGATATATGGGACTTCAAATTTCATGGGGAAAGACATATGGGACCAATAATAAGTACATTTGGCTCAGATGTCCTCCTGACTACTTTTATGACCCATTAGTCCTTTTAGAACCTAAAAGGAAAATAATGAGAACTGATGACCACTCTCAGGAGAGGCTCTCAAGTGAAAAATCAAACCACTTCTCTCTTCTTGCTTAGTTTTTTCCTCAAACTGCTTGCCTTAGGCAGTGTCATCTGGGGAAAAGAACACACAAATTTAATGAGAAGTTCAGATTCTTCTGTGTGTCAGACCATGAATCTAAAACCTTCTTCCAAGAACTTGGCATAATCCATGACACAAAATTATTGTGCAATTACAAAATACAACTTTACAGACAAAAATCTCATTTATTATTTCTTGTTTATTTAAGATATTTTCCTTTATCCTTTAACTCAGATATTAATAGATGATGATTACTTATTTCTTTCCAATTACTTATCTATCTAACACATACGATTTACACAGATCAGTTCATCATATTTCCTCCCCCCTAAATCTACCAACTATTTGCCAATAAAATGGGTAACAAATACTTATGATTACTTAGACTCTAATAAAAGCATTGTGAATAATCATGGGAGAGAAATTCCTACTTAAACTTAACTGGGTCTTTCTATGGAAGAACTAGAATAATAATTAGCATCTCAGGAATTTAATAACCACAAGGACTCCCAACTAGGGGTGATACTAATCAAACTGGGAGATAAATAATCAATCACTTTTCAACAATGTCCAATGTTGAATATCTGTATTTGCATTGACATTTATGGTGTTAAACAATTTATAGACATGGTAGTTATACTGTGTACCTGGGTTATGATGTAGTGTGCAAGGGGGTAGGTAATATTAGGCCATTTTGGAAGAGGGAGAAGTCCAAATTTGCCACTTTGTACATATACTAAGGTCTCTTCTCTGAAGCTATTGGAATTTTGTGCTCTGCAGAAAAACTAAAACGTATACCTCATGTCGAGAAACTCATATTCTCAGAGAAGAGTGTTATTTTCAGAAAGGCAAGAAACCTCATTTTTGGTCTTATCATCCACTTCTGTCACTTGGACTTAGAATATCACTTGCTGAACTACCTTCAAGAAAACCCCTTTTAGGGAATGTTTGGAGAACTGCTTGGTGTGTTTCATAAGCCTTCTCTTTAGGTAAGCATTAACTAAATGTACCTTCAAATAAAAAAAAAATGAAGAGAAACAGGAGGCTATTTATAATGGGAGGTGTGAATGTATCAGGCCTGTGCCATTTTGGACATTGCAGATAAAGTAGACACTCTTCCAGACTGTGGCTTTCTCTTTTAATTTATCTTTGTGCTTTGGCCTTACTGTGAAAAATAAATGTGAATCCACAAGCTAGAAAAGATCTCTTAGAATAAGAATAGCAAACCCTTAGTTTTTTTAGCCAATATTTTTAGCTTTGCAAAAGCTAGAATAAGATCCTAGAAAGATTCCAGTTTAAGGGCGACAACAGAATGAATATCTGTCTTTCTTACCCAGCCCATGATTTATTGTTTTTGAATTAGTAGTAGTTTGACTCAAGTTATGTTTGTACATTTTATTTTCATTAAACATTTTTCCCTCTGAAGTCAGTATTACTGATAGCAAGAATAGGTCATGAACAAAAGTAACTTAATTAAAACCTTACTATTGGTTTCTTTAATATAAATGAAATAAAACAATCTATAAATCATATATTCTTTAGTTTATTGAGTGGATATGCTTTGCATGAGTGCTTATAATTGGGTTCTAATACCACACTAACTACCAAAGTCTCTTTTCCCTTCACCATTATCTATTTTGTCTGAATCCCATTATAAATTTGGGTTAAATATCTTTAAAATGTTTAAAGATATTATTTGTTTTAAGTTCAGAGTGGTATTACAGGGATTTAGGTATTTTTGCACATGGATACCCCAGTTCAATCCCCAGCCACATACAGATTCCCTGAGAATCACCAGAAATGATCCCACATGATCATTTATTCATATGGGACAAAGAAATATCTTTATTCCAGAATATGTCAAAAACTGAATTGAAGACTTTACTCTCCCAATTCTCAGATACTGTTAGATTTGTGGCTTTTCTCTGCATTCTTTGATCGGCATTCAGGTCTTTGTGATTTTTATCCCTATTTAGATCCATCACCTTTAAAATCTAAAGTATCTAAGCTGAATCCTAGAAGTTTCTTCCTAGTAAGCTCAATAAAATAATACTTATCCCTTTTTTTGTGCATAATCACCTATAACACCTAACATGTTTACTGTTCTGATTGTCTCCATAGAAAGTACTCTCATATAATTTACCATATTCCTTTTTCACTGTTCCAGTTCTTTCATTAAAACATAAATTCTACTGAAGAAAAAAATTTGACTGTCTTATTCACATTTCTCAGGCACACAGAATATTACTTGTTATAGTAAGTAGTATTATTTAATAAATTTTAATTAAGATTAATTGTTACCAATAAATTAATAAATCTTAAAAATAAATTAATAATGTTCTAAAATATAAACATGAATAAATGCAATCATTAAAACTAGTTATAATATATCTTCAGCAAGTATTTGTGAGTAATATAAAGCTGTAAATCATTAAAACACATATATCTGTAACAAATATTCTGATATTAGATCAACGCTGAACTTGATAATAAGTACTGAAAATTTTTATGTGTTGGAGCCTTTTATTCTCTAGGCCCTGCAAAAACATAAAATAAATGTTTATGACCCAATATTCAAAAGCTCTGCTAAAAATGTGATTTTGTCAGTAAAATAACTAAAACAAGGAGTCAAAAATATGATACAAATGTAGTAACAAAAATACCCAGCTCATAAGAGGGGGAAGATCCAGAGAATTATGATTTGATGTTAAAAAAAAAACTCTACTACAGAATTAAATAGCAACAGTGTTTCCTTAATGTGTTCTGATTGAATAGTTTAATATTAAGTTTCACATTTGAAACTTCCTTGCTTTAATTAATTTTAAACTAATAGAATACAGACAATGATGCTTGGTGATAGCTTCCATCAGGGTATCTTAACTTTTAATGTGCATTGGAATCCCTGGAGAGTCACTGGAGATGCAACTCTGATTAAGCAGGCTTAAAATTCTTCATTTTTAGCCTTTCATTGTGGTGATTGTAACTTCCACCAGACCACCATTGGTCTGGCTTTGAGCAGAAGCACCTGATTAGATCCATAGTCATTAAACACTGATCATTATAGCAACTGAGTCATAAAGACAATTAAGTTTCATTTTATTATCTGAAATAGGCTCCTGAAATATGCTTAAATGTGTTTTTACTATTATTATCATCAAACTAAAGCTTCACTGTGCTTTCAGAAAACTGTGTGTTTCCCTGCCCTATTACTTCCTTTTATTTCCATTAACTTAAAATGATATGTACTAGCTACCCGTTGGGTTTATAAGCAGTGTCAAGAGCTAGTCAAAGGCATTGCAGAACCACTTACTTCTCCTGCAAAGTTGGAACAAAGACATTCAGTTGGAAAACTTGATTGTATTTTATGAACCTAGAGAAGTTTGTGGCCACAGACAGAAGTTCTCAGGGCTTATGCCTGATTCTGTGCACCTCACTTTGGGAGAAGCTTGGGGATCAAATGCAATACTAGGTATCAAACCAGAGCCATCTACTGTAATCCAAGTAAGTGCTTCATCTTTGGCCTTTCTTTGTTTACTTAACAAACTCTGTACTGTGTTGGGTTTCCTGAATAAATTCTCTCTTGAGAGACAAGGACTGGATTGTCACTTCGCTAAGTAACACATCTGCCATCTATTTCATTCAAAGGCTGATTAATTCGATATTCTGGCACCTTGTGGGTTGACAAATAAATACAATCTTGTAAATGGTGATGGGCATCTTATAAAATGTTGCTAAATATTACTAGTATACCGCTGAATTAATAGGAAGCCCTATACTAACTTGTCATAATTTTGTCATGTCAGAAAATTTATTTCTTTTCATTAGGATCTTGTGAAAATATTTATTAAAGGAATGGCCTTGCCTTTGATATTTTTATTGTATCTTCTAACATGTGAATTTGGCAGAATAAGTCATTGGAAACTAAGCATTTTTTACAAAAGATTATTTTGAGTGAAAGATGCTAACAAAAAGGGGGGCCCAATAAACTATCTTCTTAAAAAATAGAAGATTAAAGCCCTGTGTTAAATGCCTTACACTAGGAAAAAATAAACTGATTTTTTTCAAAGTAGTCAAATTGAGAGATTTATAAAAATGAACCTTCCTTGTTAAGTAATTCTGATCCTCCTTAACCTCCCAATAGAACTAAGTGATTCTAGAATTGTAGAACTTACAATTTTCTTCTTGGTTCAACTCAGTGTCAAAGTAGGAGGGTCTCATCATTTCCACGTGGTCTTGCCTTATTGGTGATCTTATATCATATATATGCATAGATATAATATGATATAGTGCAATAATATAATTATATATAATAATATATATTTATATAGATTTATATAATTATATATAAATATGATTATATGTATATATTTATATAATTATATGTAAGATATAATTACATATTAGCATATGTATTTATATAATTAAATATAGTATATAATTATATCTATGTATATATATTTTAGGTTTTGTTCCTATATAAATATATTCAGTCAGTTTAATGATTAGGCCTTGCCTTTACCCTAAAAGTAAAGACCTTCCATCTCATAGAAATGTGTCCAAATCATTGTGAAGTATTTATATAGAATAATAATGTTAGAATATTAGTTACTAATGTAGTCTGTAAATTTTAATTATTTTGTAACTCTGAATATCTTCTAAATAAAATAAATATCAGGTGTGCTTTCTATGGTGCTTCTCTTCATTGCCATGAACTATGAACTAAGTTATGCTTTTAATAAAAAAATCTGAATAAGTAAATAAGAATTGTCAGACCCACTACATGTGACTATGGAAAAAGAGACAAAGCACATTGTTTAAAAATTATGTGTGTATATAGTGAGGAGAAAGAAAGATTTTGAATGGAGGAGGAGAAAGACATGAAATAATGGGGGGAAGGAGAAAGGGGACTCAGATGCATTGGTGGTAAAAGGACAGAACTAAATAGTCAAGCCTTGAAGTCAACTACAATAAAATTATGAGACCAGAACTTTAACAACCAAACTTAAAAAAAGGTGTCTGTGATAATAATCTGGCTGGGGCTGGGGGTGGTATGGGGTAGATTCTGGAACATTGATGTGGGAGGTTGACACTGGTGGTAGGATTGGTCCTGAAACATTGTAAGTCTAAAACTCAATTATAAATGATTTTGTAAATCACATACTTTAAATTAAAAATAAGATGTGTTTTTATATAAAAATTTGACTTATTGATATCGTATTGTGTGTACACATAACTTAAAGGAAGGATTCAGGTGAAAAAAATCTTGAAGAAAATCTTGAAGTAGAGAAGAACCTGTTATATTGCTTTTATGGCTGTATAAAATATTTGAAGTTTAAGTCTAAGTTGACATATTTATCTAAATTCCTGCTATTAGTGGGGAGATTGCAGAATCCATGATTCTGTTAAAATTATCAAATAAATGCAGAAAAACAAGTAAAATGTTTTCAAAGAAAGCTGTAAAAAAAAAAAAGAAAAATAAAAAATATTTCCTAAAGTGACTTCTTACCAGAATGTAATTTAATTTATTTTTTGCCAGAAATGTCTCTGTGTGAATGTGGTTGTGAGATTTCTCAGCTCATTGCTACTTTAAAAATTCTAAGTAACTTGAATTTATCTCATTTTCTCATACAACAGGGATGCTGTTATTCCATTTTCTAGTCCCATATGCAAAATAATGACTCCTTTTGCATGCCTCAATAGCTTTTCAATTTAAATTAGGTCATGAACGTATGTGATGAGGAAAAAATGCTGAATTTTTTCCATGTTGATTACATGAACTTCAAATTACTTGAAGAAAATAACAAACTTCTTTACAATTAAAGATGAGGAAAGCCCCCAATATTTTATACAATGTATGGGAGATATTTTTTACATAGTATACAAGATACACAATTATGTTGGTGGTTAATCTTTCAACTTCAATTTGTATCACTTTTCTTATTGTTTAAATTTTAAGTGAATTCACATGCAGAGACTTAATGCATTTCTTGAGCCTCTATGGTGGAGATGGGTGGGAAAGGTGGCAGGTAATTTGGTAAAGACTATTGGACATTTTGAATATCATCAATGGACAGTCAGGTAGAAAATGGAAATGGGGAAAGTAGAAATTAGAAAAATGCATAAAGGGGCAGAACACAGGCAAGGTGACTTCCTCTTTGTCTTCTCACGTATATTGATGGCAGGTACGCAGTGCTTTTTTACATCTTCATGCCTGAAAACAAAGTTAATGCAAAGGAAAAGAACCAAGGACAAGAATCAAGAGCAGCAGCTATCAGTCTTGGAGAACAGCAACGAACTAAGGCAGGGGTCTCAAACTCAATTTACCTGGGGGCCGAAGGAGGCAAAGTCGGGGTGAGGCAGGGCTGCATAAGGGATTTTGCTTACCGAATATTCGCAATAAAAAATCGCATTAGTAAGAAAAATAATCGCAAAATATCGCATTAAACATTTGCATACCCCAAAGGGAACTGCTCGGGGTATGCGAATGTTTAATGCGATTTTTTTTATTTTTGTTTTTGTTTTTGAGCCACACCCGGCGGTGCTCAGGGGTTACTCCTGGCTATCTGCTCAGAAATAGCTCCTGGCAGGCACAGGGGACCATATGGGAAACCAGGATTCGAACCAACCATCTTAGGTCCTGGATCAGCCGATTGCAAGGCAAACGCCGCTGTACTATCTCTCCCGCCCCGGGATTTTTTCTTACTAATGCGATTTTATTGTGATTATTCGGTAAGCGAATAATCACGAATACTGCTATATTTGAAGGCAGGCTGCAGGCCACAAAATGTTTAGGAGGGCTGCAAAAGGCCCGCGGACTAAGGGTTGCTCAGAGCAGCCTGAGGACAGGATGACTGAGTCCCTTTGCTGACACTGGAACAGAGAAAGCAGTATGTCAACTGGACAGGTCATCAAGTGTACAGGACAAGTGAAGTCAAAGACAGGAAGCGTAGAGATACAAATAGACTTGGACCAAGGGAAGGAAATGGAACTTCCTACTTAACCTGCATGTTACAGAAACTTGAATATCTTAAGTATCAGATGTTTTGCATTTTAATTTTACTAGACAAAATTCAAAGGCCCACTCATAAGTCATAATTATAGTTCTACATAATTCATTTGTATCAAGACAATGAGGTACTATCTCATGCCATGAGACTAGTATACATCACAAAGAACAAGAACAATCTGTGCTGGAAGGGATGTGGAAAGAAAACAACTCTCTTTCACTGCTAGTGGGAATGTCATCTAGAACAGCCTTTCTGGAAAACAATATGGTGATTCTTCATGAAACTGGAAATTACTACTCCTGGGGATATACTCTAGGAATCCAAAATCACAATACAAAAATTCCTTCTGTACGCCTATATTCTTTGCAGTGCTTTTTACAATAGGCAGAATTCAAAACAACCCAGATGCCTGACAACAGATGAGTGGCTAAAGAAACTGTGGTACATATACATAATGGAATACTAAGCAGCCATCAGGAAAAATGAAATCATGAAAGTTTCCTAAACATGGATGGACATGGAAACTATTATGCTGAGTGAAATGAGTCAGAAGCAGAGAGATAGACACAGAATGAAAATGTGTTATCCAACTTCTATATTCATTCTGAATTTCTATTATAGTTACCCATTTTGCATGTATTTCATTTGATGATATTCGTAGGATCTCAATAAATTGCAGGAAAAGTTTTTTTTCCCTGAGTCTTGTTATAAACACATGTGAAATTCCATCTTAAACTAAAGCCATCAATTAGAGCTGTCATTTACGCGTTTTGTAATAGAATATTACTGAATACATAACAGCCTTAGGTAGTAAAGAGACATAATAATCTAGTGTTGGAAGTTATAATTTCATAATCTTGCAGAAGTTCTTTTCAATTGAATTATAATCCTTCTGTAGGTAGGTTTTAGTGTCTGTAATGAATACTTGCTGTTTAGCACCATGCTCCATGATTCTCCGAAGTTATTGTTGACTCAGTACTAGGGTCATTCTTGACAGTACTCAATTTACCATAAAGAGTATCAGGGACAAACTGGGCTGGGAGACCAAAATGAAATTACAGGATTCAGTGTGCTTGCCTTACATAGCAGCTGACCCAAGTTCAATACCTAGCTCTACATTTATTCCCCTAAAGCTACCACTAGGAATCCCTGAGCTAAAAGCTAGAAGTAAGCACTGAGCATTACTGCATGACCCCAAAATTAAAACAACAAATAAGTTGGAGTTAGCTATACGCAAAGCATGTGTCTTACCCCTGATTCTGTCTCTCCCACTCATCTAATGAATATTTTTGTAGAGTTAAATACACACTAAAGTATATTATTACTTTTTTTTTTTTTTTTTGGTTTTTGGGCCATACCCGATAAAGCTCAGGGGTTACTCCTGGCTATGTGCTCAGAAATCGCTCCTGGCTTAAGGGATTATATGGGAAGCTGGGGATCAAATAAAGTTCATCCTGGGTCAGCAAGGTAAATGCCCTACCACTGAGCTATTGTTCCGGTCCGTATTATTTTTTTAAGCTGCTTTAATTTTAATATCACTTATATTCATATATCTGACATTTTGCAATATGTCCTGAATTTGATAAAGATGTGCTGAGTTTAATAGAGATAAATTACAAGTAGTACCTAAACATTTTTGACAGATTGGTCTTATTTGAAATTTTTGCAACTATCATACTCAGCATTTATCATTTGAAACTGCTGCATATACTAAGTTTTGCTGGGAATTATAGAACACTAACATATATATTTATGATTTAAAATTCAAAAAGCCTGAAAAACAAAATTTTCTGCTTTATTTGTCAGCAAATTTATTTGATGGAAAACCTGAAATAAAAGGTGTGAGGTTATTTGTAGTTTTTATTTTTTTATGTTTAGCATAATTGTTCAAGAGTTTATTTCAATAATATTTACACATAGATCATAGAGTGTTTATGTATGCTGTTTTAAATACTATAGAAAGCATTGTGTTATTTTTTTTATGTATGAAGAATTTCTATAAACTATCTTGCCTAATTTTTGATAAAACAAAAGACTAGATTTTATAAATCTAAATGAGTTAAATAGCAAGTGTCATTAAAATGAGATGAATTTTTGTTTTTTTGTTTATTTATTTTGAATCAATGTCTGTCAATACTCAGGAGTTACTTCTGGCTCTGCACTCAGGATTCATTCTGGTGACCTCATAGAATCAATGGGCTGCAGCGACTGATCAAGGGTCCTCAAATCTGCAATGCAAGTACTCTACATTCTGTGCTATTGCTCTTGCTCCCAAATGAAATAGATTTCACATGCTGTTTCTTTTTGTACTTGTAAATGCTGTATTCTATGCCCCTCAGAGTTTCCTATTTTGTATGACAGAGGCATTGAATTGATCGTGTACAAACTGAGATCCAATGTTGTCTATATTCATATCTTATACCTTGATCACAACTAGGGTAAGGTTTTCTGTCCATGTAATTAGCATCTAGTACTTCTCTAAAAAGCTTGTCAATTATTCCATAACACAAAACTGCCACTGTTCTTTCTTTTACATGTCAGATAAAGTCTAAAGGGTGTTTCTACGTAAAAAAATTAGTTGGAAATACATTATTTTCTCCTTGTTATTTGTCCTGCTCTATTTTTGGGGCGTACAAGGATAGACCATGTGTCAAAGAAAGTGATAGATAAAACAATGAATGATATGTGTAGATTTCATATTTGTCATAAACATCCATCATCATTTTCTCAGAAATAAAACAATATTTATTCTATAAAACATTTTCCCAAGAAAATTGTGTTGGTAATGATTATTACTTTGGAAGTTATGTTAACATTTTGGTACCCAACATTCTCTGGCCTTTATGTAATATGACTAATAAGACTCATCGCTGAGCTATATTATTATAAATTAATAGTTCAACAATTAGCATATATTTTACAAATTTCAACAAGCATACTAGTTTAACACAGAACTAGACTAGACTTTAATTGAATCTATATATAGGTTATGATGGTCATGAATAAATTGAACATGAGCGAATTTTAACTGTAATACACATTAAGTTTTAAAACTTGGCTTTTAAAAGCAAGCAACTTTTTAGCAATGTAGACATTAGGCATAAAGATTAGAAATAGAGCAGGACAATTACAAAGATAAACTTAGGTCAGGCTGCTGAAACATTTCTATAAGTCTGATTTTTTTTTGCTATGTTTTCTGAAAGGTAGCATTGACAGCTCTTGTTCTGGACAACTATTTAAGGTTGTTAAAATGAAAAAAAAATAGATAGCTTTTCCCCAAAAGACAGAAGACAGATTTATTTGCCACCAAGAGTAATAAAAATAATATATCCACTGTGACAAAGATTTATTAAAATTTTTTAGCCTCAGGGACCAGAGACAGTACAGCAGGTAGGGCATACATCTCATATACCATTTCCTGAGCAACAAGGGAAGGAGTGATGCTCAGTGCTTAGAGTCAGGATTAAACCCTGAGTATCTTCAGGTGTGTCCCATTAACCTAACTTAATATATCTTAGCCTCAGCATATCTTAATGGACTATTTCTCATCTTGTCTTATCTTGTGAAAATATATATGAAATGTTAAATGTGCATAATTTTCTGATGTAAAGTATATAATACAATGAAAGGCAAACATATAAAAATAAAAATCACTAGTAACACAACTCCATTTGATCCTTTCTATGAATGTCTTAGCATCAAATATTCAGTCCATTATTACAAATAATGACATATTAGTAAGATTTTTAAAATTTTGTTTTTGTTTAACTTCTTATTTCAGATATAGCCTATTTCATTTTACATCTGCAAATTTCAGTCTACCTACAATCTGAGGCATAGTCAAATAACCCTTATGCATTTTTTGGCCTTGAATAAAGCCTGTAATACAATTATTATGCTTTTAATATATAGAAAATATTTGTTAAAACATCCGTTAGAAGGATATTTTTCCATCTAAAATATATTACATGTTTTATAAATAAAATATATTAGAATATAATATATATTTTAAAGGATATTTTGAATTTTATCATTATGATTTTATTATGAATTTTGCCAATGCAATGTGTAAACAAATATCCAATTGGATCATTATATTTTCATCCAACTTTACTATAACATTGCCCCATTTCTTTTCATCTTCTTATCCCCTTGTCTTCTCTACTGTCCTATTGGATCCACTCTTCCTGTTTCCTCGTTTATGCCGGAAAGCCTCAGTATATTTTTTACTCATACTTGTTATGATTAATTCTACTAGAATGTTTTTGCTTACAGCTATTTACACTTAGCAGAGACCTCTGGTGTAAGTGACCAGAATTTTCTCTGGACACTAGAACTAGGTTGTTGCAAAAGTATTGAAAGCAACATTGACCTTTCTGTGCTCCTGTACCCCCACTAAGGTGCTAATAAAGTGGAATGCAGGAAAAGATAGCATCCTCTAAAACCACTTTCAAACTAAATAAAAATGAGGACTTCTCTGAGGTATCTTGCTTGAAAGACAGAAGAGGAATGATGTGGGACCTTCAAATATTTCATTGTCAATTTCCTTTGTCATTACATCAAGTTTAATTTATTTATTCTCTATTTAAAATCAACAACATTTAGGCAAAACTTCTCTCCCATTAATAACAGATGTTTCTTCCTTCATACTATTCCCAAAGGAACTAATATGAGAATATGTAGTTGACTTAATAATATTGATAGAGAAGAATGTGGGACAAAGTATTGATAACTTTTCATTTATTTTTAATTTATATTTGCTATGCCCTTTTTGGATAGTGTTTCTTGAGAGTCTATTTAAATAACACTCAAATAATGTACTAGACTGCACTAAATGTACAATTTTTTTCTCAGAGAATCCTAATTTTTGGGTAGTTCAGTTTTTAATAGTCCATTTTCAAAGACTTCTTAGGCTGTAGTTCCACTTTGCAAGAGTTCTATGGCAATTGTTTATAATTTCCATGAGATCAGAAGGCAGTTCCTGTGTTAAATTACTTACTAATGGCTTTTCTGCATTTTAAGTGATCCCTAGATGGAATTATACCTTAGAGAGCTGTAGAAATACATGGTCTTTTGCCATTACTGCTAACAAAATATGAGGCATTCATAGCTTTTGAAAAAAAAAAAGTTGTTCTTTCTATTTGCATTTTTACTTAATGATTTTGCTTGGGCACAAAGTAGGACAAAGAAGAATAAGAATTTGAGAGTTTCTTAAATTAAAATAAAATATTTCTGGAGGTCAGAGTGATAGGACAGTGGGCAGGGCTTTTGTCTTGCATACGGCCCACTTCGGTTTGATCCTTGGCATCCCATATGGTCCCTGAGCCTGGCAGGAGTAATTTCTTTTTTGGAGAAGGTCACACCCGGCAGCGATCAGGGGTTACTCCTGGCTCTATGCTCAGAAATAGCTCCTGCCAAGCTCAGGGGACCATATGGGATGCCGGATTCAAACCAGCATCCTTCCACATGTAAGGCAAATGCCTTACCTCCATGCTATCTCTCCAGCCCCCAGGAGTAATTTCTGAGTACATAACCAGGAGTAAATCCCGAGTACTTCTGGTGTGGCCCAAAACACCAAAATGTTTTTCTATAATGCTTTTATTTTTGCCTTACTGACATCATGTCAAGACAAAAAAGAATAACTATCATGAAAAACATTTCTGTTTTAAACATGCTAGTAGCTTTGTATAAATAAACTCCCTTTATTTCCACACTTACACCTTGAGGTTTTTTGCTGATTTTTAAAATTTCACTTTTAAAAAGTGCACCAAGATTCTGAGAGATTAATTAACTGTCCAAGGGAAAACAAATATAAATGGGAAAATTCTCAGCAACTTTAGAGATATAGCAGATGCTTTTCAACATTTTTATGTAGCCTTCCTAAGTTATCAAAGACTTTTCTTGTTTCAACCCATGACCTTCTTTGTCCTCTGTTTTTATCTCTTTGCAGTATTTTATATGATAAATATGTCTGTTAGCTGATGTGGGTACTGGAGGTAACTGTCCTTTGCTAATATCTGAGAAAGTGCTTGGCCTGACAGTCAAATTATATTCGAGTTGGTTAGGTACTGAAGTTAATTTTGTAAATACTTCATTTGTAGTCTAATAAAATTGAGTGGGTTTACATCATTAAAACATTAAGCATTTCAACTTAACTACAAGACATGAGTATCATATATACTTATATATAAATATATAAAGTATTTTATATTATATGTTTATATATAACTATATATACTTTGAAATTAAACATGTATTTACAATAACAGTTGGGCACTTAGTGGGCTTTTATCCTTCTGTTCTCATTCGCCTTATATAATTCATAATAATACATTTGATAAACTATAGCTTATCATTACTCTTAGATCTAAAGAAAAATCAATTTTTTTTGCTGTTGAAAGAACTTTTTTATTATTATTTTTAATTAAAGCACTGTGATTATGAAATAGTTCATTGTTGGGTTTCAGTATTCTACTATACACAATTCTTCATCAGTGCACCCCCTCTGCCACTGATGTCTACCATTTTTCTCCCATCCCTTACCCCCCTGTCTCTAGGGCAGGCAATTTGTTTTTTACATTTTCTTTTGTCAATATGGTTTGTGCTATTGTTTGTTTGGAGCTACATCCAGTGACACTCAAGGGTTACTGTTGACTATGCGGTCAGAAATTGCTTGTGGCTTAGGAGGCTTTATGGGATATTGGGGGATTGAACTGCAGTCTGTCTTAGGCTACTGAGTACAAGGCAGATAGATGCCTTACTACTTGCGCCACTGCTCCAGCCCATTTTGCGCTACTATTAATAGAGTAGTGCATACAGCATGCATGTCACTTTCTCCCCTTTATATTGAGCTGAATCAAATGACCTTTATCTCTATTGTGTCTGGATATTATTTCCATGCTATCTCTTGTTTTTCTTATATCCCACAAATTAGTGAGACTATTCTATGTCTTTCCCATTTTCTCTAATTCATTTCACTCAGCATAATGATATGCATGTCATCCATGTATAAGAAAATGTAATGACTTAATTTCATAACAGCTGCAGAATATTCAATTGTGTAGATGTACCACAGTTTCTTTAGCAATCAACTTTGTTTGGAACTTGGGTGCCTCTATTGAAAATAGTGTTGCAATGAACATAGGAGTAAAGATGGGATATTTTATTGTGTTTTGTCCTCCAATCCTAGAAGTTAAATTGCTGAGTCATATGGAATCTCAATTTATAGCTTTTAGTGGAATGTCCATATTGTTTTAAAAATAATGCTGGGCTTGTTTGCATTTCCACCAGTAGTGAATGAGTCACTTATTCCCTGCATCCACACTAGTACTGGTTATTCTTGTTCTTTGCAGTGTGGTCCAGTCTCTATGATGTGATATGATACCTCATTGTTGATGTGATATGATACCTCCCTAATGATTAGTGATGTGGAGAATTTTTTTCACCTGCAGTTTGGTCATATATATTTCTTCTTTGAGGAAATGACTGTTTATTTTTTGATGGGATTAGATATTTTTCTTATAAAGTTCAATCAGTGCCTTTTATATCTTAGATATTATCTTATCTGATAAATATTGGATGAATGGTACAAAAGCTTCTCAGCTTAATATAGTCCCATTTGTTTTATTTCAAAGAATTGCTGTAGCTATACATAGATGTTTATTTCTTCACAAGAATTTCAAGAGGGCCCTTCTCCCTGTCGAACCTACTCTGCCAGACAGGTAAGAATGTGCACCTGGGAGTCAGATCTTTGAGCAGGTAGAGACTGCCAGCCCCCCTCTGTCAGATCGGGAAGTGCATGCACCTTGGCCTGTGGCCTTTGGGAAAGATTGAGACAGCCTGCCCAATCCCCTGGACCACGAACCAAGCGAATATACCAGATAGTCTATCTAGCACCACATAGGTTCAGTCAGCTCAGACCTAACACTCAATTTCCTCAGATAACCCACAGACCATAAAAGAGGACAACAAAACACTGAAGCAGCTTTTAATATCCTAATCATACTTAGACAAGCCACCTGGCTAAGGAAAAAAAACTCTAAATCAAATATACCTATAAGCACCTCTAATACAATCAGTACAGTTGTTAAACAACTGAAAACAATCAGTACAGTTGTTAAACAACCAGAAAACTCAGCATACAAAACCACTAGATCCTAAGAAATATTGGTAAACTAAGGAAGACACTAAATGCTGGGGACATGGAGAGAAAATCTATCAGGTTTTCAATTCCACCAAAATGCACGAGTCCAATAGATGAGAACATAAATGCAACAATGAATGCCCTAGCAATGGAAATCAAGGAATCACTAGCCTCTCAGATTAAGAATCTATAGATGAACAATTCAGCCAACTCAAAAAGAACTTTTTACAACAGATGAAAGAATCCATATAATTGGAACTAAGGGAAATAAAAAATATGTTAGCAAGCCATAATAGCAGAATTACATGGTTAAAAGAATGCATAGAGGAACTTGAGGAAAAACTACAAAACAACAATGCAAACAAATCAATAAGAAAGTAAGAGATAAAGCATTGGAAGTAAACATTAGATACCTAATGAACAAAGATAAAAGAAATAACCTACAAATGGTAAAAATACCAGAAGGAGAGGAAAAATGGAAAGGTGAAGAACAAGTAGTGAGGGAATTAATAGTAGAAAATTTTCCTACCCTCTGGAAAGAGACACCTGTATGAATCCAGGAGGCAAAAAGAGTCCCTAATAAAATAGGCCCTAACACGTCAACACCAAGTATAGTGTAATGCAACTTGCAAAAATCAAAGAGAAAGATAAAGTCTTAAAGCAATAAGGGAAAGAAAAACACTCAAATACAAAGGAAGACACATAAGAATCAAACCAGAACTCCCATTTGAAAAAATTCAATCAAGAAGACAGTGGAGTGATATATTTAAACAACTGAATGAAAGAAACTTCCAACCTAGAGTACACTACCCAGCAAAACTCTCATTCATATGAGGAGAACTAAAAACATTCTTAGACCAAAAGGAACTCATTCTATTTATGCTAACCAAATCATCTCTAAATTAACTTCTCAAAGATGTCCTACACAATCTACCCCCCCCATTGTAACAACAACCATTCTACTCAATACAATAGCACAACAATCCTCTCTGGTGGTAATCTCCTTAAATGTCAATAGGCTAAATTTCCCCTATTAAAAGACATAGAGTAGAGGGATGGATCAGAAAACAAAAACCAGACATCTGCTGCCTCCAAGAAACACACCTAAAAGAACAGGACAGGCACAGGCTTATAAATAAAGAATGGAAATCAATTATTCAAGCCACTTGAAAAAAAAGGCCAAGATAGACATTCTTATATCAGACCAAATTGCAGTCAACCTCAAGAAAGTGCTCAGAGCCAAGAGGGTCACTACTTATTGATCAGGGGAGCATTATACTAACAAGTACTAACTAATCAATATTTCTGTGCCAACTGTAGAGCCAGCAAAATATGCAAGGCATTTGCTCAGAAATCTAGAGAAACATATGGAAGGAAATGTGATAGTAGTAGGAGATTTCAATACTCCACTATCACCACTAGACATATCCACCAGGCAGAAAACTAGCAAAGAAATGAGCCCTAAATGAGAAATTAGAGGAAATAGGACTAACGAACCTATGCAGGGCTCTTCACCCCAAGATAGCAGAATATACATTCTTCTCAAGTGTACATGGAACCTTCTCTAAAATAGACAATGCCTTAGGATATAAATCTAACCTGAATAAAGTCACAAACATAAGGATTATTAGAAGCACCTCATCAGACCATTATGCAACAGAGATCAAGATGGATTTAAAAAGAAACTGTGGAGAAAATCCAACATATGGAGATTAAACAACATGCTACTCAACAACAGCTGGATCAAAGAGGAAATCAAGAAAGAAATAAAAAGATTCTTGAGATGAATGATAATGGATAGACAAATTGTCAAATCTGTGGGAGTAATTAGGGGGAAACTCATCGCAATACAGGAAGGAGGAACATGACAAATCAACAATTTACAAGGACACCTTAAGGAGCTGTAAAATAAACAACAAAGAAACCCAAATACAGCCAGAAAAACAGAAATAATAAAAACCAGTGCAGAAATAAACAAGATAGAAACAAAGAAAAAATACAAAAACTCAATGAGACCAAGAGTTGGTTTTTCAAAAGATAAACAAGATAGACTGCTGTCAAAACTCATAAAAAGGGGAAAACATCCAAATAAATAGGATCACAAATGAGAGGGGAGAGATTATAACAGAACCCCAAGATATCCAAGACATCATGAGGGTGTATTATGAACAGCTATACTCAGTGAGGCTAGAGAACGGTGAAGAAACTGACAAATTTCTGGAAAAATGTCATCTTTTGAAAATGAATAAGGAGAATGTAGAAAGCCTAAACAGTCCAATCACATCTGAGGAAATTGAAACAATATCAAGAAACTCCCTAGGAATAAAAGTCCAGGTTCAGATGGTTTTACAGGTGAATTTTATTAAACAGTCCAAGAATAATTACAACCACTAATACTCAGACTTTTCCAAAACATTGAAAAGACAGAAATCCTTCCTAACTCCTTTTATGAGGCAAATATCACACTTTTCCCCAAAGACAGCAAGGACACTGCCAGAAAGAAAACTACAGACCAATCACACTAATGAACATAAATGCAAAAATTCTCAACAAAATCCTAGCAAACTGAATCCAACAATACATAAAAAGAAATGTATACACTATGACCAAGTGCTTTTCAAACCAGGGATGAAGGATGGTTCAACATACGCAAATCAATCAACACCATATATTACGTCAAGAAGAAGAAAGACACAAACCACATGATCATGTCAATCTATGCAGAGAAGGCATTTGACAAAATACAGCACTCATTCATGGTGAAAACGGTCAGCAAAATAAGATTGGAAGGAACCATCCTCAAGATAGTTACAGCTATCTATAAAAAGTCCACAGCCAAAATTGTCCATAATAGCAAAAAATGAACACATTTCCACCAAAGTCAGGAACTAGGCAAGGCTGCCCACTTTCTCCACTCTTAGTCAACATAGTTTTAGAAGTACTATTAATAGTTATCAGACAAGAGAATGAAATTCAAGGAATTCAGATAGGGAAAGATGAAGTTCAACTATCTTTTTTTTTTTTTTTTTTGCAAATGATATGATGATATACATAGAAAACCCTGAGGAGTCCACAGTAAAATTTCTAGAAACAATAAGCCAATACAGCAAAATGGCTGTCTACAAAATCAATACAAAAAAGACAATAGCATTCTTCTATACAAATAACAAAGTAGAGAAGAAAGACAATAAGGAGTTGATCCCATTTAAAGTAGTATCTAAAAATATCAAGTACCTGGGAATCAACCTTAGAAAAGAAGTGAAAGACATATCATAAAAACTTCAAAACACTTCAGAAAAAAATTAAAGAGGATCTAAGGAAATGGAAGAACATGCCTTGCTCATAGGTAGAAAAAAAATCAACATAATCACAATGACTACCTTACTATATTACTATATAGATTCAATGCAATCCCTATCTAACTTCAGACACCTTTTTTTTTTTTTTAGGAACTAGAACAATCAATTATAAAGTTCATCTGGAACCACAAAAGTTCTAGGTTAGCCAAATCTATACTGAAAAAAAAAAAAAAACAAGAAACTGGGTAGCATTTTTTTTTTACCTAACTTGAAGTTTTATTATAAAGCCGTAGTCATCAAAACAGCACGGTACTGCAACAAAGACAGAGTGTCTGACCAGTGTGTTAGAACAAAATATCCATAGATATACGTACAACTAATATTTGAAAAAGGATCCAAAAACCTGAAATGGAACAAAGACAATCTCTTAAACAAATGGTGTTGGAACAACTGGATAACCACCTGTAAGAAACTAGATTGATCCATGCTTCACATTCTACACAAAAATCAACTCAAAATGGACTAAAGACCTGTAAATCAGATCCAAATCTATAAAGTTCATTGATGGAAAAATAGCAGAACACTACAGGACTTATACCTCAAAAAAGTTTATGATGATGGAATGCCAATGGCAAGACTAATAGCATCAAATGTAATCAAATGGGACTACATGAAACTAAAGAGTTTCTCTGTATGGCGAAAGAAACACTGGCTAAAACTAAACGACTGCTAACAGAATGAGAAAAAATTTCACACTCAACACATCAAAGGATTGATATCTTGGTTATATCTCTGGAATTAGAGTTCTCAGTTATTGTTCAAATCCTAGGCTGAAGCTTAGGCTAGGGTCTTTGTTATTGGACCCAGGAAAAATTTTGCCCATTTTCTGTTCCAAGTCCACTATTTCTATAAGCTTTATTTGTTGTTGTTTTGGCCACACCTAGCCGTACTCAGGGGATACTCCTGGCTCTATGTTCAGAAATCACTCCTGGCAGGCTCAAGGGACCATATGAGATGCTGGAGATAGAACCTGGGTCTGTCCCAGGTCAGCCACTTACATGGCAAACACCCTACTGCTATTCTTTTTTTTTTTTGATATAATTTTTATTTTAATCATAGTGGTCTACATATCATTGACAATAATATTTTAGGTACATATTAACATAAAATTAGGGGAATTCCCATCACTGAATTGTCCTCCCTCTATCTCCGTTCCCATCCTATCTCCCATATCCTCCTCCATCATCCCTGGGGCTGCCAGAATAAGTGGTCCCCTCTGTGCCTAACTAACTACTTAGTGGTCCTACACCTGTTTGGTCTTGGTACCTCCCTTATTTCCCACTCTAGTTGGGAGGCGGGACTAGATGGCTCAAGTTATGTGGTTTTGTTTGAAGAAGAGAAAAATATTAAACTAGGGGGAAAATTAAATATGCCAAAATGGGCGGAGTTCTTCTGGAAGCTCTCATCCTAGTTTTGAGAGATGACATGGAAAAAGGAGGTAGAACACCACAACAGTACAAAAAGAGGTGTCAAATAAAACATCCAGTGAACACCCCAACTTATAAAGATAAGCACCACATAAGGGCCATGGTCTTGAGATAAAAAAACATGGTAGAACACATAAAGGAAGAAAAGAAAAGAAGAAAAAAATAAATATGAACAGAGACAACTTCAATAACCACACCAAAACAAATAAATCTGCAAAAACTAGATAAATAAATAAAAAAAATTGTGCTTTTTGCCCCTTTTTTCCTTTTTTTTCTCCCTTCTGCACAGGCACAGTAAATATTGGGGTCATAGTTCTTCACAACAGCCACAGGAAACAAATCCCATCCAGGACATCCTTAATACTGCTCAGACATCAATAAGTGCCAGCTCTAATATGATATCCTGACAACGAGGAAACTGGGAATAACTTGACCTAAGAGCTGGTTATCCTGCCTCACCAGCTAACGATAAGACAAAATCAGAAGACTTGTCACCCTTTTGTCTGTTCAAATGCCAAGATCGCGATTTATAGATGACTGGCTGATAGAACCATGACAGGACTGTATGTATCCTGGGACCAAAAAAAAAAAAAAAGCCCTAGTCTAGGGTTTGAGCTACGACCTGCACAACAACCATGATCTCTAGTTCCAGAGGTCTGTCTGAGACAATTGCAACGGAATGGGTCTTCTGGAAACATAACGAAAGAAGCTATCCCAGACCCCGTCCTAGTATCAGCGCAAAGACCAAGGGCACCAACCATAGAAATGGATTAAAATGACATGAAGGGAACAGAACTTCTAGAACCACAAAGAAAGACTTCATCATAATTTCCACTCCCTGACCTGTGCAGATACTGAGATCTCTAGATACAGAGGTCTGATTTTATCACTCAGGACAGAGCAGAAGTCTTCCATACACCACAAAAGCACCAAGGGGAGAGTAAATGAACCTGAAAGGAGTCTATAGTTAATCCCATAACAATATACTTCAAGGGTGAAGAAACTCTGTTTCTCTTAGGCCAAGGGAATTCCTTTTTGAATGACCCTACTGCTATTCTATCACTCTGGCTCCCTGTAAACTTTTTTTTGTAGTCTTTAGGATTTTCTAGATACAGTATCATGTCATAAGAAAACAATGAGAGCCTCGCTTCTTCCTTTTCTACGTGGATGCCCTTGGTGTCTTTTTTCTTGCCTAATTGCTATGGCAAGTACTTTGAGTACAATATTGAATAGAAGTGGTGAGGCAAGGCAAACTTGCCTTGTGCAGATCTTAGTTGAAAGGCTTTTAGTTTTTCCCCATTGAGTATAGTGTTTGTAGTGGGTTTGTGATACATTGTTTTGACAATATTGAGGAAAGTTCCTTCTATTCAGATTTTGTTGAGATTTTATCATGAATGGTTGCTAGACTTGGTTAAGTGCTTTCTCAGTTTCTAATTGATACAATCATATGTTTTTTGTTTTTTAACTTCATTGATATGGTGTATTATATTGATTGACTTGCATATTTTAAACCTTTTTCTGGCCTTAAATGAATCCTACTTGTTCATGGTGTATAAGCTTCTTGATGAGTTGTTGGATTTTATTTGCTAGTATTTTGTTGAAAATCTTTACATCTATGTTGATCAAGGATATGGGCATAAAATTCTTTTATTTTATGGTGTATTTGTCTATTTTTGTTATCAGGATTATCTTAGTTTCATAGAAGCTATTTTTGGAGTGTTTCTGTTTTATCAATTTTCTGGCAGAGCATGAAGCAAATTGGCAGTAGATCCTCTATAAAGGTTTGAAAATTTTCACTAGTGAACTCATCTGAACCTGGACTTTTGTTTTTGGAAAGCGTTTTATTATCTTTTCAATTTCCTCAATAGTGACGGTTCAGGTGTTCCAGTTTATCTTGATTTAACCTTGGGAAGTTGTAGGAGTCCAAAAAGTCATACCTTTCTTCCAGGTTCTCTCCTTTTGTGGGATAGAAATTCTCAAAGTAATATCCCATTATCCTTTGTAATTTCAGTAGTATCTATAGAGATATTCCCCTTATCATTTATAATTCTGCTTATTAAGTTTTTCTCTTTCCTTTTGTGAGTCTTGCTAATGATTTATCAATTATATCTTTCAAAGAAATGACTCTTGCTTTCCTTGATCTTTTGGATATTTCTATGGTATCTAGTACATTAATTTCTACTCTAAGTTTAATTATTTCCATCTGCCTTCTACTTCTTTCTCAGTTTGTTGCTCTTTTTTTTTAATTTCTTAAGCTCTGTGTAAAGTTATTCATTTAGGGCTTTTCTTCCTTTCTGATGAATGCTCATAATAATATAAATTTCCTTCCTAATACTGTTTTTGCTATATCCCACAGATTCTAATAATTCATGTCCTCATTCTCATTCATTTCCAGGAATCTTTTGAATTCCTCCTTGATTTAATCTCTGACCCAATGGTTTTTTAGTGGTGAGCTGTTTAATTTCTAGGTATTAATGTTTTGTCTCAAGGTCAAAGTGACAGCACTGTGGCAGGGCACTTGACTTGCACACAGCAGATCTGGGATAGACCTGGGTTTGATCTCGGCATCCTATATGGACCCCTTAGCCTGCCAGGAGCGATTTATGAGCACAGAGCCAGGAGTAACCTCTGAGCACCGTTGGGTGTAACCAATAAACCAAAACAAGTTTTTCTCTCTGGATGTTTGTAATTCACTACTATATTCACTGCCTTCTGGTCTGAGAAAAGAGTAAAATAAATTTTATCCTCTTAATTTTGTGGAGGTATGTTTTATGTCCCAGAATGTGGTCTATCTTGGAGCATGTCCATGTGCATTAGAGAAGAATGTGCATCCAGTTTTTCAGGGATGATGAGCTCTCTCTCTTTATATATGTTATAATATGTATAAATATTATATAGTATGTAAATAATATATAATGTATGTATATGTATATATGATATAAATATGTATTATATAAATATATAGAGATACAAATCTTTTATATAAATATATATATTATATACACATAAATTATATATATACATTTTATATATATACTGTCACTCTTTTCTATTTCTCCTTTCAGAGCCATTATATCTTTTTTTTAAATTATATCTTTGTTAAGTTTTTTTCTGTTTGACCTGTCAAGGGGTGAAAAGGAGGTGTTTAAATCTCCCACCATTACTGTGTTAATATTGATGTCTTTCTTCAAGTTTATCAACAGTTGTTTTAAGTATTCTGCTGCCTCATCATTAGGTGCAGATATTTTCAGAAGTGTCATTTCATTTTGGTATTCCTTGATTAAGATGACATTTCCTTCTCTGCCTCTTATAATCTCTTTAAGCTTAAAATCTGATATTTGTATGGCCATTCAAGCCTTTTTATGGGGGTTGTTTGCTTGAATGATTGACTTCCAACTTTTCATTTTGTGTCTATGTTTGCTCTGACTATTCAAGTATGTTTCCTACAGACAGTCAAATGTTGAGTTAATTTAAGACCCATTTTGATACTCTATGTCTCTTAATTGTGGCATTTTGTCCATTGACATTGAGATACATGTATGTCATGGGATTTAGTATCATCTCTTTGTAGGAGTTTGGTTTGTTTGTTGGTTCTACCTTGCCTTAAAGTAGACCCTTCAGCTTTTCTTTTCAAGGTTAGATTTGAATCTGTAATGTTTCTGAGTTGTTGTGCTATCTGTGTTGCTGTGTATCCTTACTTCAAACCTGAATAAAAGTCTAGCTGGGTAAAGGATTCTTGGTGAAACATTCATTTTGTTTAAATTTTTTTTACTATATTCCACAAAGACCTTCAGGACTTGAGAGTTGCTTGTGATAAATCAGTTGTAAATCTTAGGATGTTTCTTTGTATGCAATTTCCATTTTTGATCTTGCTGCTCTCTGTATTCTATCTCTGCGGTTTTCATCATTGTGACAAGGATTTGCTTTGGGGTGCTTTTCTTTGGATCTCTTGTAGTTGTTAGTCTTCATACATCCATTATGTAGTTGCATGTACTCTTTGTCTCTAGAAACTTCTCAGCAATGATGTTCTTGAATGTTGATTCCTTGTGGTTTTTTTTTTTAATCTCTGGGACTCCAGTGATTCTTATGATGTTATTCTTAATTTATCCCAAGATCTTTTGTTGTCTGTTCACTTTCTTTGAAGTTCTTTTTCAACCTCTTGTGTTGTATGGAGGTATTATGTCAATGTCACTCGTCTTCCAGCTCACTGATTCTGTGCTCAGAAGCTGTAATTCTGCTGGTGAAACCTTCCAGTGAAGTTTTCATTTCACCTACCAGGTTTTTCAGACCTAATATTTCAGTTTGAAGCTTTATCATTTCCTTTTTGTTTGTTTTCTCATTTCTACTTTCAGATCATCTTGTGTCTTTTTGTGGTTTGTTTCATTCCATGAATTCATTGAGTTATTTGAACATACTCCAAATTTACACTCTAAAGTTTATTTTGTTGTTGCTGTTGTTGTTTTGGGGTCACACTCAACATGCTCAGGGTTTACACCTGGCTCTGCACTCAGAAGTTGCTCCTTGCTGGCTCGAGGGACCATATGAAGTGCAGGGATTTGAACCACTTCCGACCTGGGTAGCAAGGCAAACGCCCTAAAACTGTGCTATCTCTCCGGCCCCTCTCTAACATTATCAGAGAGGTTGTGTATGTGGCCAGAGCTATAATTTTCAATCTTAAAGCATTGTGATGTTCTGCATTGTTATCCCATTTTGTTCTTTGCAATGTGGTGCTTTCTACAAGTAGTGTTGGTGTACATTGATTAGGGGATAACTGTGCCCATTGAGCTTACTCCGTGGATATGTTCCTGTATTTTTGTCTTTTTGAATGGGAAGGGCTCACCTTTACATTACTTATAGGGTTCTGACTGCCATAGAAGGAACTAGTCCTCAACCCAGGGTTTGTCCTTTTGGATGGAAGCTCTCACCAGTGCATCACTAACGGAACTTTGACTATCTTGGAGAGAACTCCTCAGCTCAGTTTTTGTCCAATCAGAGTTCCTTTATACTTAGCCTATATTATAAGATGATCACAAATTCTTTTCACAATAAAAAATGTGATGAATGTGATGTTGAGGTACTTTCAAACATACAAGAAATACATCATGATATAATTATTTTCATAAAAATAGAATTTTTTGTTTGTTTTTGTTTGTTTGTCTTTGGGCCACACCCAGTGATACTCAGGGACTTCTTCCAGTTATATGCTCAGAAATCACCCCTGGCTTGGGGGACCATATAGGACACCAGAGAATCGAACTGCTGTCTGTCCTAGGTCAGTCGCATGCAAGAATAACTCCCTACCACTGTGCCACAACTCTGGCCCCCAAAATCAAATTTTTACCATGAAAAATATTTAGTACCGTTTGAGAGAGACTCTTTATATAATAAATAAATTTTGTATATTTATCATTTATATTTACATATTTATAATTTAATGATTTATATTTATAGCTTTGTCTTTAAGACTTGTTCCATTATGAATTGAAAATGTGATGGGACTTTTTGTTTAAAATAGCATTTTAAACAAAATTTAAAATAGCATTTGGATAGATTCTGAAGACTAAATTTTATAGTATAAAAACACTTCTTAAGGATGCTGTTCATATTTGGAAAATATTATTTATTTTAACATTTTAAAATAAATATGTATTTTAATTTCTTTATTTTTATTTTATTTTAATTTATTTATAAATTTACTTATTTTATTTTAATTTATTTTATTTATTATTTATTTTAATTTCTTTATAAATTTTATTTTAATTTTTCTATAAATTATCAGGTTTAAAAAATTACTAAGCCTACCTCTAATTTTGATACCCTTTATAAAAATGTAAAACTATTCCAACTAATAGAAATTTATAAATATGATTTTTTCTTAAGATTAGCAAATACAATATATATTTATTTTTCATATTCCTTAAGACTAGTATCAGAATTATCAGAAGCTACCCACAAAATATGTTTTATGATCATTTAAAAAAAACAAGTAACATTAACCTATGATATGATGGCAATTATAACTTTCAAATAGATCTTCTAAAATAATATCAGACCTGAAGAAAATATTAATTTTGTTAAATGCAGTCCTAATTCTATTTCATAACACTTCTAAGTTTAGATATTTAATGAAAATGGAGTTCATAGTGTAATTAAATAGTATGTTGATCATGTTTTGATTTCTTTTATTTGTTATGTGTTTTACACTGTTTCAGAGGTAGAGTAAATCCAATTCTATTTATGCAGAGTGCTTTTGTGTTTTGTATTTCAAGTAGAAAAAAAAACCTTAATGGTTGGCTGAATATATGCTTTTTAGCTCTAACTTGATCAGAAAGAGAAAACAGAGGCAGGAGCAATAGCACAGCAGATAGCGGATTTGCCTTGTTTGTGGCCAACAGGGTTTGATCCCTGTCACCCATATGGTCCTATGACTGCAGAGTCAGGAGTAATTCCTGAGTGCCACCAGATTTGCCCCCAAAAAACAAACAAAAGAAAACAAAATAATATGAATTTTTGCCTATTCTTATGTGCAGGAAAATTAATAGGCTGAGGAGTTCTTAAGATAACAAAACTCAAAAGTTTCTACTTCAACAAACACTGCCAGTGGCGGCACTGGTGGGAAGACCCCCCACCCCTCTTTCTCTTTCAAACACCTAATGTAAGTTGGAAAGAGAGAGAAAGAGCCTGGAGAAGAGCCTCCATAACTATCCTTCCTCCCCATTCCGATGAGAGCCTGGAGAACTCTGACCTATGCAAGTTTGCTCTGAGCAAATGCTCAATTCATACCTGCAGAAACAGATATGCCTTTGCCTCTGTCTCACCAGGGTCATGAGATCAAACCGCAGCTGAGCTGCACTGACTGACAGACCTGGGTGATCATCAGGAGGATAGAAATAGCGAAATAAAGGAAGCTTATTTGGGAAATGATAGAGAGAAAGAAAGATGGAGAGGAGGAGAGATAGAGAGGGAGGGAATGAGAGCACAGACAAGAGGGAGAAAAGTATAGGGAAGAGAAGAAGAAATAGAGAAAGGGAAGAAGAGAAGGAGAGCTAAGAGAGGAGGGAAGAGAGAGAAGCAAAGAAGAAGAGAAAGAAGAGAGAGAAAGAGAGAAAAAAGAAAGAGAAAAGAGAGAGATAGAGAACAAGAGAGAGATATAAGAAGAAAGAGAAAAAAAGAGAGAGAAGAGAGAAGAGAGAGGAGAGAGAGAAGAGAGGAGAGAGAGAGAGAGAGAGAGAGAGAGAGAGAGAGAGAGAGAGAGAGAGAGAGAGAGAGAGCGCATGTTCCCAGAATGGACCAATGCACCCTAAAGTAGAAAATCCCACATCTCAGTCAGAGATGAGGCATACTGTGTGAATCTTTGCCTCTGCCACGTTTGTGCAGTTTTCTCAAGCTGACCTCCAAATTCTGTTGTTAAGATGGTTGCCAAAAAGGAATCCTCTTGATGATCACATGCTTTGACTCTCTTAGCATGCTGTTGTTCTAGCAGAGAAACCTGTTCTTCCATGGAGTCTGCTAAGCTCAAGGCCTGGTTTTCTACATTTTAATGATTCATACAGTCACCTCAAGAGGTTTGGGGCCTTAGAGTGCTTCCTACCCTGGGGTTACATTTCCAAGACAGGGTGTTTCTCCCAATAAGCAATACCAGGCCCTCCTACACCCTAACATTTCTCTACCTGTATCAACAACATGGTGATTAGGTTTGGAACATACCAGACATTATACTATTGTAGTCTATCTATTTATCCTTAAGTTTATGAGTATTTTAGGTAAGATTTAATCCTTCCTAACTGTTTAATGAAATCAGAAAAAAGAAAACATAAGCAAATTATTTCCTACCAATAAGAAGTTAAATATGAGTAGAATAGGAATGTATCATTTACAATCAAACAATTGGTCTTTAAGAAATGATTCTGGGGAAACTCAACAAATAGATGCACAAAATAGAACCAGACCATTATCTCACAATATACAAAAAACAAAAACAAAAACAAAAAACAACTTGGCATGTAAATGCGAATGCATAAAATACATAGATGAAAATATAAAAGAGGTTTCTCGACATAAGAACAAAATTTAATGACAAAAACCTCAAAAGCAAAAAAAAAAACGTTGAAGCAAAGTAAATGAAATAACAAGCTAAAAATATTTTGCACTCCAAAAGAAATTATTATTAAATTAAGACATTCTAGAGACTAGCTATTGAGAATTTTTAATTCTATGTATAAAATATGGGTAATTATATGTAATGCTGAATTATAATATTTCACTATCATATTTGCACATATTTTCTGATCTATAACTATTTCCTATGAAGGTACATCCATTGAAAATTTAGCCAATAAAAAAATTTACCCAATATACTTCTGACATCCTAAATAAATAAATACAATATTCACAACAGCTCATACCTACTAGAAATTAGTGATAAGTTTACTTAATTCTTTAGTTTCATATACTTTTAAAGTCAACCCTCATTATTTAAAACTTTGATTAGAACAACATTTATTGTTATCAAACAAATAAGACATTACATTTTGTTTTATATTTTGCATAATTTTATCCAAAAGCTTTATCTATAAATGAGAAGACCTGTAAACAAAAATATCTTTTTAGTATTCAACTTAATATTATCACTCACAAAGTGTCTTTCTTTAACTTTACCAATTTTTTTGAGGTTGCAATATTTTCTGTTCTGGCATGCTTTCATGAGATTCTTTGTTTATCTGGGTCCACTTATATAACATATTTTGTGTTTATTAACTTATAAGTTAACTTAAGTACTGGGGAAAATCTTGTTAATTTTTATAATCTCAGTATCTGTCATCGTATCTATTTGGCATGATCCTTTTTTTAAAATAATGTAACCAAGGGCCAGTGACAGATATTTTTGAAAGTATAGGTAGGCAAATTTCATAAAAAATTATTTTTATAAAAGTTAAATAATTTTATTTAAAATATCAATTTTGTTTTAACATTAGGAAATATATCATACTCAATAAACCAAGACTTTCATTTTTATAATGATAATAAAATTTTACAACCACAGTGTTTCATGTTGCTGAAATACTTATTAAAGTATTTTATATTCAATGATATAGCATTGAATTATAATGTTTTGAGGAGCTAAAATATTAACAATTGTTTACAGTTTGATAAAATCAAACAGAATACTATAGTGATTAATTTAGCTGAGATTAATTAGTTCTATCAGATGCTTAAATGTAAGAAAAGTGCCATTACCTGCTAAGGTTTAACAGTTGGTTAGTTATGTTGTCAAGGCCAAAATTTATCATTTAAATGTAAAAATACATAAATCTACAATCATCTCTGAAAAAATAATGATAAGAATTAGATGTTCATAAAATTCTATGATATGGAATCTACTACCCTTTTTACAACTATATGCTATATGCTGTAAGTGAATTATATTATACTATATTATATATTATAGCATATTATATTCTATTAGTCAAAGTCAGTGATTGGCAACCTATGTAGGACTATTCTGATGAGCTCTAAAATTTCAAGATTATTCTCATTGGTAAGAATAGAGAGAGGCCTGGATTATAGTAGTGAGAATAGAGTGCTTGCCTTTCACATACATGCAATATCAGGTTCAATCCCAGACATCACATTTGGTCTACTGCCAGGACTGGTCCCTAGCACAGAGTCAGCAGGTAGCCTTGACAACCTCTGGTATGATCCCCAACCAAAAATGAAAATAGGCATAGTGAATCATGAAGAGCCCAACTTCTTCATTTTCTATGCTGTATGAGTAGGGAATATACATTAGGAAATGTATACATAGATACATTATATACTATGTAAATAGAGTATCTTTTTACAGAGTATAGTTTTTTATTTAGTATGCAATTTATTTCAGTATTTCTCAGAATAATTTCCTGAAAAATGCTTGTCTTGAACTTTATTGCTTTTCTGGGGACTGCACTGTTTTCTATTTGGCATGCTTTGATGAGACTCTAAGCTCATGAGTCAGCATATGTATTTTGTATATAATAACTTATGATTTAGTATGGAAGATGTTTAGCTTGATTCCTTGTTCCTAAATAAAATAAATCACCCAGATACTATAGATTTGATACTTAGCTGTCTGAAATACAAGATCAAAGCTTTGTGTTGTAAACTCAGATAAACTGGTATGGCCCTGGTATTCCTAGATTTTATAGATAGTTAAGTAGCATTGTTAAAATTATCAATACACATACAAAAACTTCTATGAGCATTAAATCATTTAAACTGTTTTGTCATTTAAATTAGTTGACAATGTTCATCTCTTTATTTTTTTTAAGTGAATGTGGCATACCCTGCAATTCTCAGGGCTTACTATTCTTGTCTCTCTGGTACTCACTTATTGTGAGATTTGGGGAATCATATGAGGTACTGGAATCCACAAGAGAGCAGAAGGGTCATTTGCAAGCATCTCACCACTGAACTACCTTTCTGGTCCTAATGATTTGGGTTGATTAAGAACTGTAGCATATTATAAAAATCACAAGAATTTAATTTTATAAAGAAATATAAAAAGGTTTCTTTTTAAGTAAAATAAATACATTTTAAGTATAAAAATTAATAAATGTTAAAATAAAAAAAAGACATTCCAGATAGGAAGAATAATTATGTACTAAGATCCTTGGAGTGAAAAAACAAATTCTATATTAATAACTGAAAAATAGGCAGTATAGATTGAATGATGCAAGAAATATTTGGAAGGAAGAATGAAGCCAATTATGAAGCGTATTACAGATTATGTTTATCCTATTTTTACCTTAATAAAGCAGGGAAACTTCAGATGGTTTTGATACAAGGCAGCTACAAAATTTGTGAACTGGTTAGTAGGAAGCTTTACTGAGTGAAAATGTTAAACAAAAGAATTCAATGGTAGTAATTTTGAAAAAAGGTATTGAATTTTGAGCAATGGCTCAAGGCTACATACTTCAGGATTTAAAATTATTAGAGTTCTTTCACCAAATAATCTTTTTCATAAGACATTGAGACATTTGCTCAAATTTCTCTAATTATTTATTTCATATTTATTTATTTATTTTTATTAATAAATTTTATTTTGACCAAAGTGAGTTACAAATCATTCACAGTAGTATTTCAGATAATAGTGACATTGAATCAGGGGCATTCCCACCACCAATGTTGTCCTCCCACCACCCCTCTTCCCAGCATTCTATATCTTCAAAGACTTGTTTAAGAAGTATTGTATTCAGCCTGGTGATAAGGATTCTGTAATAGTTTCCTGAAGTTTCTTATTTCTTATTTCATTAATTCATGGACTACATTTATTTTATGGATTTATATATTGTTTTAATTTAAAAATAAGTTTTAGGAATAGAAGCCAGAAATAGTATTAAGAACTCTTGAGAGAAAAGAGCAGGGCTAGAGGTAGTGAATTAGAATGAGTTAGTAATGATCATCAAGTCTGTAAGGTTTCTTATATTAACTTGTACTAAGCATAAAACTGAACTAGTGTTTACCAAGAATAAATTGATATGACCAATAAAAAATACAAATAGTACTTTTTAAAAGAAATATGGCTTTGAAGAAATAAGGATGTGCATAATTTACTTTCTTAGAGCCTTTAATAAACCTTTAAGAAACTTTAAAACCTTTAATAAAATACATATTGAAAAAGAATATACTGATATTGAATTTATTTAGGCGAACATAAAATCTCTGATGCAGAATGAACTTCCATATTTAGAAAGCTTTTTATAGCCCAGAATGACAGAAGAGTGGGTTAGGCATTTGCCTTTCATGTAGCTGACCCAGGTTCCATTCTTAGCACCATATATGGACGGACCCTTCCCCAACCACGACCAGATGTTACCAGGATTAAGTCCTGAACATGAGCAGGAGACACTTTCCCCAAAATAAAGCAAAGAAAAATTAAAATTAAAAAATAAAACTTTTGGGGGGGGCTACAGTAGTAGGGCGTGCATCTGCCATTCAAGTGGCCAACCTGGGACGAACCCAGGTTCGATCCCCAGCATCCCAAATGGTTCCCCAAGCCTCCAGGAGTGATTTTTGAGTGAAGAGCCAGGAGTAACCCCTGAGCACAGCAGGGTGTACCACCCAAACAAAACAAAACAAAAAAACAAAACAAACAATAAAAAGGTTTTTATGTTAAAATAATTTCAGCACATAGATTCCTTGAGCTGGAATTTTATTTTGTTTCTTTGTTTTATTTTGTCCATTATTATGCACAATAATAGCTCAATTCTTAAAATCAGTACATGTATCCTATAGTACTTTTTAACAAAAACTGAGACTTTGATGCCTACAGAGAAATATTAATGGGTAGGGTACTTTGCCTTGCACTTGGCCAACCCACATTTGGTCCCAGGCAAAATATATGGTGAGCCAGCTGGGAGTGATTTCTGAGAGCAGAGCAGCGAGTAATCCTTGAGCACTGCCCAAAAAGCAAAACAAAAACAAAGAAACAAAAACAAAATTGTGACTCTATTATAATAGAATCAGATTTTATTGACCATTTCTAGTTATGAAATTTAAACAGGAACATCATATTGCACTTAATAGTCCTCTCTTAAATCTTTCTAGACCATGATGTTTCTTCATACTTTACCTGAGTTTTCATGACCTTGACTTGACTCCTTTGAGTAGCACTCATCAGCCACGTTGTTGATCATTCCTTGACTTGAGCTTTTTAATGATTTAATTGACATTATAAATTTTAGTCAAAAGTCCTCTATCATTGCCCTTTTCACTACACCAGACAAGGGCATTTATAGTATCAGCATGTTATATTATTTGTGACAATAACCTTGATCTCCCAATTAAAGTTTACCTGCCAAGTTCATTTATTTTAGGCACAAATTTTCTCATTATAATTAAGGCATATTTTCATGTGCATATTTTGAGAATATGTAAATATCCTCATCCACTTCAAATTTTTCCTCAACTAATTTTAACCACCATGGATGTTTAACAAGACAATTATTACTGCTATTCTAATTTGAATTTCCATATTCCTTTTATAGTTATATATTAAAATTATAATGTAGAGCTGTCATGAATTTTTTATCCATTCTATTAAAATAAAATCAGAATTTATATTTTATTTTCATGTATTGGTAAATTTATATCATCACACTTATTTTTCATTTTCATCAACAGAAATTTTAGTTATTTATTTATTTTTGCTTTGGGGCCACACCCAGCGATGCTCAGGGGTTACTCCTGGCTATGCGCTCAAAAATTGTTCCTGGCTTTGAAAACCATATGGAATGCTGGGGGATCGAATTGCAGTCCATCCTAGGTAAGCCACTCCACCCCAACAGGAGAATTTTTAATTAATTACTTTATTTAAACACCATGGTTACAAGGTCGTTTGTAATACAATATTTTTCAAAGTTGCAAAGTTGTTCATGATTTTTTGTCAATCTCAGATGGTCCTTGGTCATTTTCTTAGAGGTATGCTATTTTATTCTATTTATAACCATAGTTTTAAAATTATCAGTTTAATTACATATTTGGTAGTTTTGCTATATATATATTTGAACTATTTTAGCCTTCCTAATTTTATTATCTGGCAACTATTTTTTCTTTGAAGACTTTCAAATTCTAATTTACTTTTCCATGATTTTGATTAGGGCCTCTTTCAACCATGTTGCATTACAATGTATTAATCAATGAGCTCAAATCACACTGTCCAGGCTGATTCTGTTTCACAGAAAACAATCTAGCATTTCTTAGTGTTGTGGTATGATTTGAGATTTGGTTGACCTAGAGAACGATTATGCACTATGGACCCTTGGTTTCTGTATGTTGTTTATAATACATAAAGTAGAATTTAAAATTCACCGAAAAGAACTCACTTATAATTTATCATGAGCTATTATTCACTAGTGGACCCCTGGTTTCATGTATGTTGCTTATAATACATGAAATAGATAACTTACAAGTGATATTATAAAAACACTTTTATTTATGTTAGCTTTATTTTTATTTTTGTCTCATATTTTCAGATATTTATTTCCAGATATTAAAACATATTTCAAGACTGTTTTTTATGAAATCAGAGAAAATATCTATTATTCTATGATATTTCTTAAATTGAAAATCATTTTGTTAATATTCTTACTTTTTACCATTTTTTTCCACTCTGCCACAATTTTTACTGTGATAGATAAAATATTTTATTCAAAGCAATATGTTTTTTTATTTAAATAACAGTTTTTATTGCTTAGTATGTGCTGTTAATTATTTTATTTATTAATTTATTTAAATACACACAATAAATCAGTAAGAAGTGTTATTTTTATCTTTTTATTCTGAAAATGATTAAATAAATATATGTGATTTAGTGAGATTTTATTTACCAATTCATTTGTGCTACTTTATAATAAAACCTCTGATTAAAACATATCTAATTTTACTGAACCAGGACTGATCCCCTCCCAAGTTCTAGTATCAGCCCACCACATCTCTTGACATCTGGTCTGTGATGTCCCAAACCACTTGTGTTATCCGAGGGAGGGAACTTTGATCCTCGGTTTGAACCATGAATCTCTAATTAAATACATGACTCTTTTTTCTGGTGTTTTGTTTTTGGGTCACACTTGGCAGGGCTCAGGGGTTACTCCTGGCTCTGCACTCAAAAATAGCTCCTGGCAGGCTTGGGGGACCATATGGGATACCAGAAATTGAACAAGGGTCCGTCCTAGGTTGGCAGCATGCAACCCATCGCTGTAAATGCCCTATCGCTGTGCTATTGCTCCAGCCAATACATTACTTTCTTAAATAACTGGGAACCTGAAACTACATCATTCCTACCCTCAAAATGCAAAAAATATTGCATGGCAGCATGCAACCCATCGCTGCAAATGTCCTATCGCTGTGCTATCGTTCCAGCCAATATATCACTTTCTTAAATAACTGGGAACCTGAAACTACACTACCCTAAAAATGCAAAGAATATTGGAGAAACTATGAATGATAAATGCAATTGGAGAAAGAAACCTAAACAAATCTCCATGCCCATCAAAACATTTAAACCTTATAGATAAGGACTTAAATCAACACTTAATGCTTTACAACAAATATAGGAGATATTAGCCTGTGAAATTAAGAAATCTATAGATGAGCAATTCAACAAACTCAAAGAAAACTTTCAGGAGATAAAAGAATCCTATAAATGTAATTGATGGAACTAAAGAACATGTTAGTTAATCATAGTAGCATAATTACACAGGTGGAAAACCATATAGAAGAACTTGAAGACAAATTACAAGCCAACATTGATAAATAATTAAAAAAAAGAAAACTATGGAAAAAGTGCAAGATATTTAATGACTAAAGACAGTCTCCAAATTTTAAAAATACTAGAAGGTAATGAAAAAGGAAAAGGTAAAGAACAAATTGTAAGAGAGACAATAGCAGAGAATGTCTCCTCCACTTTAGAGAAATAGACTACTATATTAGTCCCAGAGACAAAAAGAGTGTCAAACCAAATAGACCTTAAGAGAACAATACTAGGTAATCTAAATGGCAATAATAAAGACAGATGCTCTTTAAAGCAGTAAAGAGAAGAAAAAACTTAAGTATGAAGGAACAAACATAAGAATCAAACCAGATCTCCTACTTGCAATAATCCAGGAGAGAAAAAAGTGGAATGGCATATTACAGTTACTGAAATATATTTATTGAAAAATTTATAACAAGAGCCCACTACCCAAACAAACCACCCATTTATTTGAGAGGAAGGGCTAAAAATATTCTGAGAAAAAAAGAACTTTCAATATTCAGACTAAATAAAATGACTCTAAATGAATCACTCAAAAATCAATTATATAAACTAAATAACCAATTGTAACAGCAACAACCTTACGTAATATAATGACACACCTGCCCTTTTTGTGAATGGTTTTCTTAAATGTCAATAGACTAAAGTTTCCCATCAAAAGTCTGGATCAGGAAACAAAATACAACCATTTTCAGCTTGCAGGAAACACATTTAAAGTCTTAGGATAAACACAGATTCAGAGTAAAAGGATAGAAAACAATTATACAAGTGACCAAGACAAATAAAACCTAGGACAACCATACTTCTATAAGACCAAATTGGATTCAATTTCAAGAAAGTACTTAGAGACAGACATGCCACTATTTATTGATCAGGGGAATAATAGTCCAATAAGTACTAAATCTAATCAGTATATACACACCAAATATAAGGTCAGCAAAATATGTAAGGCTTTTATTCACAAACCTAGAGAAACATGGATGGAAATTTGATGGTAGTGGAAGATTTCAATATGTCTCTCTCACCACTGTAGAACCTAGCAAGGACAGACTTTCAAATCAGTGGGTTAGAATGGAATATCTAGTGACAAACCCCAAAATTATGATCAAGAACTGGAAATAAAATAGACATTCTCTTCAAAAAAGTGTTGGAACAATTGAATAACCATGTAAAAGAAATTAGATATTGATCCATATCTTACACCTTATATAAAAGTATATTCAAAGTGGGTCAAAAACCTTTAGAAAAGATCTGAATTTATACAGTTTATTGAGAAAAACCTAGGAAGAACATTCTAAGACTTAGACCCTAAAGAAATCTTTTGATAATAGGGTGCTATGCTATAGAATCAAAGCTGAATTAATGTATATACATCAAACTATAAAGTTCTGTATGGCAAAATAAACATGGAATAAAATTAAATACAGCTAACTGAGTTTGAGGAAAATATTTGCATTCAACACAGCAGATAAATGTTTGATATTTAGGATATGCAAAGTACTCACAAAAGTTAACTCCACAAAACCCCAAAATTTCCATCAAAAACATGGGGAGGGAAAATGAAGAGACACTTCTCTGAGGAAGACCAACAGATTTCTTACAGGTATATGAAATAAAATGCTCATCACCATTTAACATTAGAGAAATCCAAATCTAGCCAACAATGCAATATCATCTTATACCTGGGGAGATAAAATATATCACAAATAGTGGAAAGAACTTACGTTGGCAGGGATGTGGTGAGAAAGAAACTCTTTCACTGCCTGTGGAAATACTGCCGGCCCTACCGCTATGGAAAACAGTATGGAGGGATCTCAGTAAACTGAGAAAAGATCTGCCATATGTCCCAGCAATCCCATTTTTAGGTGTTTATTTCCAGGACAGAAAAACATCTCAGAAAGAATTTAAGTTGTATGTACACCACTATTTATTGCAGCACTCAGTACAATAGCTAAGACTTGGAATCAACCTAAATGTCCAACAACAGTCAAGTGGATCATGAAGATATGGCACATATACACAATGGGACACTACATAGCTGTAAGGAATGATACAATCATGCAATTTGCTATAATATGGATGAAACTGGAAGATATTATGTTAAGTAAAATAAGCCAGTATATGAAGAATAAATACAGAGTGGTATCACTTAACTGTGGTATTTAGAATAACTGCATAAAGAAATGTAATGGTCTATGTGGGAATTGTCTCAAAAACCCTAGGCCCAGAATGTAGCTAGGAGAGGAAAATACATTGAGTGGAAGAGGAGAAACACAAATATGAAATAATGGGGGCCAGAGGCTAAGTGCTCTCAGGTGCACTGGTGGTGTTATAAAAGGACAGAACTAAATATTCAAGCCAAAGTCAACAACAATGGAATCAAGAGACGCAAACTTTAACAATCTAAATTTAAAATTGCTCTGTTATACTGGCAGGGTAAGGGGAAACACTGGTGGAGGGAAATCGACAGTAGGCTGGACCAGTTTACATTCCCACCTGTAGAGAATGAAATTCCCTTTCTCCAGGCATCCTCACCAGCACTGATTATTCTTGTTCTTTATGATGACTGTCAGTCTCTATGGTGTCAGATGGTATCTCATTGTTGTTTTGATTTGTATCTCCCTGATGATTAGAGATGTGTAGCATTTTTTCTATATTTTTGGCCATCTGTATTTCTTCTAAGAGAAAATGTCTGTTTATTCCTTCTCCCATTTTTTAGATGGTGTCAATTTTTTTTGTTAAGTTCTATCAGTTTCTTGCATATCTTAGATATTAACACTTTATCTAATGGATATTGGGTGAATAGTTTAGCCAATATTATAGAAAATATGTCTACCATATTGTGAAAGACATTTTCAGCACTTTACTACCTCTTATTTACTTCTGGTTAATACTGTGTTTATAATTTAAGAAATATCCATTGTATCTGAAAAACAATAAAAATATGATGTGCATTATTGTTACCTGTTGGATATCCTGTTTCTTTTTTTTTCTATATTAAATTGCATCTGTCTTATTTACACAATAAGAAAAGATAATAATTGACTTTAGAACTGAGTATCTTTTAAGTAAGTTTCTATCACACAGAAGAAAATGGAGAAAAGACTGTAAAATAAATAATTGATGTGTCAAAAAGAAATTATAATGGAAGTTATAAAGTATTTAAAATTAAAAGATAACAAAATATTTTATATACATCTTTTAGATTTGCAAAGAAATGCTGAGATTATTTTCTGACCAAATTGGCATATTATGGAAAAATTAGTAAATTGGCATTAAAGTAATATATATATATGTATATATAGAGTCAAGTAAAAACAAAGCCAATGCAGTGTATATTCTAAAAATGCTATCGTATGTTCTAAAATTATATAGAAATAAAAAAAATTAAGAAGATAGACTGAAGATGTGGAACAGAGGTTAAATACATATTTTGCATCTATAAGACTGAGTTTGATCTCCAAGAACCTTCTCCACTCCAAAAAGAGACAATGAAATATATAAAGAACTGATCAAAAGTTGTAGTCTCAGTAAGCATATATGTGTAAACATATATATGTGTGTATGTATATGTACAGATGTAAACATGCTATAATATTGATGGAACTGGAAGATATTGTGTTAAATGAAGTAAGCCAGTATATGAAGAATAAATACAGAGTGGTATCACTTAACTGTGGTATTTAGAATAGCTGCATAAAGAAATGCAATGGTCTAAATAGGAATTGTCTCAAAAACCCTAGGCTCCAGAATGTAGTGAGGAGAGGAAAATAAATTAAGTGGAGGAGGAGAAACACAAATATGCAATATTTGTGTATGTATATATAAAACACAAACATTGTTCCTGAGAATCTGAGGTCAAGTTAAAGAAAGTCTTAATTTGAAATTAAAAAAAACATTTTAATTTATCTCCATTGAGGATAATATTTGCCACTGGCTTCTGGTAGATGGCTTTGACTATATTGAGAAAGGTTCCTTTTATTCCTATCTTGCTGAGAGTTTTCATCAAGAATGGGTGGTGAACCTTATCAAATGCTTTTTCTGCATCTATTGATATGACCATGTGATTTTTATTTTTTTGTTGTTTATGTTGTGTATTATATTGATAGATTTACAGATGTTAAATCATCCTTGCATTCCTGGGATGAAACCTACTTGATTAAAGTGAATGATCTTCTTGATGAGGCACTGGATCCTGTTCGCCAGGATTTTGTTGAGGATCTTTGCATCTGTGTTTATCAGGGATATTGGTCTGTAATTTTCTTTTTTGGCACATCTCTATCAGGTTTTGGTATTAAGGTGATGTTGGCTTCATAAAAGCTATTTGGAAGTGTTCCTGTTTTTTCGATTTCATAAAAGAGCCTGGCCAGGATTGGTAGTAGTTCCTCTTGAAAGGTTTGAAAGAATTCATTCGTGAATCCATCAGGGTCTGGGCTTTTGTTTTTGGAAAAATTTTTGATTACAGTTTTAATTTTCTCAATAGTGATGGGGGTGTTTAGATATGCTACATCTTCTTTATTCAACCATGGAAGGTTATATGAGTTCAAAAATTTATCCATTTCGTCCAGGTTCTCATATTTAGTGGCATAGAGTTTCTCAAAGTATTCTCTGAATACCCTTTGAATCTCTGCAGTATCTGTAGTGATCTCTCCCCTTTTCATTTCTAATATGCGTTATCAAGTTTCTCTCTTTCTTTTGCTTTGTGAGTTTTGCCAATGGTCTATCAATCTTGTTTATTTTTTCAAAGAACCAACTTCTGCTTTCGTTGATCTTTCGGATTGTTTTTTGGGTTCCACTTCATTGATTTCTGCTCTCAGCTTTGTTATTTCCTTCTGTCTCCCTATTTTTGGGTCCTTTGGTTGAGCACTTTCTAGTTCTATTAGCTGTGTCATTAAGCTACTCAGGTAAGCTCCTTCTTCCTTCCTGATGTGTGCTTGCAAAGCTATAAATTTTCCTCTCAGTACTGCTTTTGCTGTGTCCCATAAGTTCTGATAGTTTGTGTCTTTATTGTCATTTGTTTCCAGAAACCTTTTGATTTCCTCCTTGATTTCATCTTGGACTCACTGGTTATTCAGTATGAGGCTTTTTAACTTCCAGGTGTTAAATTTTTTCTTCTGTGTCCCTTTGTAGTTCACATCTAACTTCAGAGCCTTGTGGTCAGAAAAGGTAGCCTGCAAAATTTCTCTTTTTGATTTTATGGAGGTATGTTTTATGTGCCAGCACGTAGTCTATCCTGGAGAATGTCCCATGCACATTGGAAAAGAATGTGTATCCAGGTTTCTGAGGATGGAGTGCCCTATATATATCATTAAAATGGCAATACTTCCAAAAGTATTGTACAGATTTAACGCGATTCCTCTGAAGATACCCATCACATTCTTTAAAGAAGTGGATCAAATACTTCTGAAATTCATCTGGAACAATAAACAACCTCGAATAGCTAAAACACTCCTTGGGAAAAGGAATATGGGAGGCATTACTTTACCCAATTTTAAGCTGTATTACAAAGCAATAGTTATAAAAAAAAAACATGGTATTGAAATAAAGACAGACCCTCAGATCAGTGGAATAGGCTTGAGTACTCAGAGAAGGTTCCTCAGACATATAACCACCTAGTTTTTGATAAAGGAGCAAGAAATCCTAAATGGAGCAAGGAAAGCCTATTCACAAGTGGTGTTGGCACAACTGGTTAGCCACTTGCAAAAAAGCGAACTCAGACCCCCAGCTAACACCATGTACAAAGGTAAAATCCGAATGGATTAAAGACCTTGATATCAGATCTGAAACTATAAGGTATATAGAACAACATGTAGGTGAAACACTCCAGGACATTGAGACTAAAGGCATCTTTAAGGAGGAAACAGCACTTTCCAAACAAGTGGAAGCAGAGATAAACAGATGGGACTATATTAAGCTGAGAAGCTTCTGCATCTCAAAGGAAATAGTGCCCAGAATACAAAGGCCACCCACTGAGTGGGAGAAATTATTCACCCAATACTCATCAGATAAAGGGCTAATATCCAAAATTTGCAAGGTACTGACAGAACTATACAAGAAAAAAACAACTAGCCCCATCAAAAAATGGGGAGAAGAAATGAACAGACACTTTGAAAAAGAAGAAAGGCAAAAATGGCCAAAAGGCAAATGAAAAGATGCTCAACATCACTAATCATCAGGGAGATGCAAATCAAAACTACTATGAAGTACCACCTCACGCCACTGAGATTGGCACACATCACAAAAAAGGAAAACAAGCAGTGCTGGCGGTGATGTGGAGAGAAAGGAACTCTTTTTCACTGCTGGTGGGAATGCCTTCTAGTACAACCTTTATGGAAAGCGATATGGAGATTCCTTCACAAACTGGAAATTGAGCTTCCATATGATCCAGCTATACCACTCCTAGGAATATACCCGAGGAACACAAAAATACAATACAAAAATCCCTTCCTTACTCCTATATTCATTGCAGCGCTATTTACAATAGCCAGACTCTGGAAACAACCAAGATGCCCTTCAACAGATGAGTGGCTAAAGAAACTGTGGTACATATACACAATGGAATACTATGCAGCCATCAGGAGAGATGAAGTCATGAAATTTTCCTATACATGGATGTACATGGAATCTATTATGCTGAGTGAAGTAAGTCAGAGGGAGAGAGAAAGATGCAGAATGGTTTCACTCATCTATGGGCTTTAAGAAAAATGAAAGACATTTTTAACAGTATCTCAGAGACAAGAGAGATGAGGGCTGGTAGGTGCAGCTCATGACATGAAGCTCATCACATAGAGTGATGAGTGCAGTTGGAGAGATGACTACACTGAAAACTATCATAACAATGTGAATGAATGAGGGAAGTAGAAAGCCTGTCTCGAGTACAGGTGTAGAGGGGTGGGGAGGAGGGAGATCTGGGAAATTGGTGGTGGGAATGTTGAACTGGTGAAGGAAAGTGTTCTTTACATGACTGTAATCATACAACTATAATCATGTTTGTAATCACGGTGTTTAAATAAAGATAATTATAAAAAAATGTTAGTGGGGGGGGTGGGAAAAATTTTGTAGTGGAAAAATATTTAAAGCATTTAAAATTTTTTAATAGAAAAAAGGTTTATATCAGGGTCGGAGAGATGGCTCAAGTTCTAGGGTGTTTGCCTTGTGCGCACTAACCTAGGACTGGGTGTGGCCCAAAAATAAAATAAAAAGAATAAAAATAAAAAAGAGAAAAGCTTTATATTTCAATATCTTTTATGATGTTTTCTCCATTTTTTTAAAACAAAAAAAATCCCTTAGTTTTTAAATATTCATTAGATCCACACATGATATTGTACATTTTATTTTGATCCCCCAGCTTGGAACCTTGTTTGAGTAACTTGTTCAAAATGGTGTGCAAACCATATTCCTTTGTTCTTTTGTCCTTTTATTATGAGATGCATCATCTTGCTTGAAAGAATTCATAATCCACCATTGATTATGATTTTGCCAATCAATGGAAATGATTGGTATCCTAGAGTCAAGCTTCACATGCTTGAGGGTCCTGGTTCCATCCTTCACAAAATAATCAATGAAAAAAGATGGGACAGCCATAGTGAAAGATTACTCATACCTATTTGTTTTTTGTTTTGTTTTGTTTGGGGGCCACTCCCTGTGACGCTCAGGGGTCTCAGGGATTACTTCTGGCTATGCACTCAGAAATCGTTCCTGGCTTGGGGGACCATATGGGGTTCTTGGGATCGAACTGAGGTCCGTCCTGGGTCAGCCAGTGAAAGGCAAAAGTCATACCACTGTTCTACTACTTGGCCCCTTATACCTAATTTTTGAAAGTATATCAATAGCCCAATTTGAAAGACTATTAAAAACTAAAACAGGGGTTAATCTTTCTAAATATTTAATCAACTTCTAATTAAGTAATAACAACATAAATCTACATAGAAAATACATGCCAAGAAAAAAATCATTAAAGGCATGGAAAATTAATAATTTTTATAATATAATAATTTTATAATAATATAATCATTTTATATAGTATAATCATTTTAGTAGGTTGAAGAAAAGTCTATTATATGAATTAATATTTATCATGTTAAATCTTAAGACAATAGTACTTACTAAAATAAGAAATAGTTATCCAAACTTTCATTTAAGTGTATTTTATAGTAATCTATATTATTTTCTATATTACCATATAAAATTTAGAAGTTGACCTTAATACTTCTGTATGTGAGTAGGATTCTTTGCACTAACCACTGGAATATTGACATATCAACACCAAAAAGGCCCTATTAGCTATTCTGCATATGGTCCCATCTTGTCCTCCAGTAATAATCATAATTTTTACTGAGACTCACATTAGCTTTATTGAGCTTTGCCAGTTCATAGGCTTTACTCATATTCAATATATGGATGAAACCATATAGTAATTGTTATTCATATATTTATTTTAATTAGCATAACCAACATAATTTCTACCCATTTTGTTTCAAAATGGCATGTTAGTTTTTTAATGGCAGAGTAATAATCCTTAAATATACATAGCAGACTCAAAGGTAATATTTAGTCATCAACAGACTAGCATTAATTGATTCCATATTTTGGTTACTCTGATAAATGCCACTATAAACATAGGATTAAAATGTCTTTTGAATTAGTGTTTTTTTGTTTCTTAGAAGATAGCCTCGTACTGGAATTTCTATTTTTATATTTATGGACTCTATATATTGATTTCCTTAGATTATGTGCCAATGGTTTCTTTGCTCAACAGTTTCACAAAAAACTTGTTTTCAATTTGTTAATGTAAGTCATTCACAGTCACACACATTTTAAATTAAATTTCTCCATTAATATAATGTTCAAAAATATTTCATGTGTTGTAAGCCTCGTATTTTCTCCTATGGAACATTGTCTATTCAAATCTGGTACCATTTTTTATTTACTTCCTTACTTTTTGAGGGAAAGTTTTTAAAGTATTGCTATATGAGTTATCTACAGATTTTGTATGGAAAACTATTGTTGAATATGCAAATATTTTCTTCCATTGTAAGATTGCTTTCTTTTGTTGTTCTGTTAGCACTTTTAGCTATACAAAGCCTATTAATTCCATAGAGTGTCATTTGTTTATTCTGAGTTTTGTTTTCTTTGATATTAGACTTTACAAATAAATTACTGAAGTTCAAACATTAGCATATTTTTATATATTTAGTTTTGTGATGTAACATTTAAAATTCTCTACATATATGAGACAATTTAGGTATTTTGTGTTAAACATTTGTCTAGTTTCTTTTTTTCTTCTTCTTTGTTTCTTTTGTTTTTGGGCTACATCCAGTGGTGCTCAGATTTACTCCTGGCTTTGCATTTAGTGGTCACTTCTGACAGTACTCAGAGAACCTTATGGGTTACTGGGGATCAAATCCAGTTTGGCAGCATACAAGGTAAGCTCTCTACCCTCTTTTAGCTTTACTCTGGCTCCTATTTTCATTCTTTTCCTGTTATGATTCTGTCAATCAAAAAACATCTGTTGAAAAGGCTATTCTTTCTATAAAATATGGTATTGAGTCTATTTCATAGATTAGATACAAATAATGGAATGGGTTTATTTCTGGGCTCTCTATTTGATTTTGATTCTGCTGGTTCCTGTGTCTAGTTTTTTCTAACATTATATTTTTACTGATTTTTTTTTATTTGTTATAACTTAAAATACAAAGTATATGATTTCTCCATTTTCTTAGAGTTAATAAAATCTATCTAGCTAGCTATCATTTTATCTTTAATTTTTTTTGCTAGTGTACGTTTTGATGCCAGGGATACAATTGATATATTTGGCATATAGGAACTATATAGACTTATTAATTTTAATGGGCTGATGGTGGCAAGTTTAAGGTGGTTAGGAGGAGCTCACCCAACAATATTCAGGGCTAATTCTTAGTTCAGCAATCAAGGATTACACTATATTTAGGGCCAGCTGCTTGCAAGACAAGTGCCCCTCATTGTACTATAGTTCTGGCCCCTGGGGTTTTTGAGTTGCATTTTGTCCTCTGAGGGAGAGTCATTAAAAAGCTTAATCTCAGTACCTATCAAAATCAGTTATTTGTAAATAGTTTTCCAGATGTTATTGACTTAAAATTAGTGCTAATAAAATTGCTATTCTTGTAAAAAGAGAAAAGAGTTGTTGAAAGTAGACATCTACAGAGAAGAATGACAGATGTCATTGGAATGAGGAAGCTGTAAACCAAATTCCCACTGTTGGATGGTTCTTAACAGAAGCATGAAAAAAGGCAAGGGGGGAATTGTTTTTCTACTCTGACAGGAATAATGGCTCAGCCAACGCCTTGTTTGCTTTAGTTGGGTACAGGATACTGACACAAGGAATGACAAAAAATAATTATTTTGGATCCAAGAAATTTACTTCTGAAACACATATGAAAGATATTTAATTCAATAGCTAGTTCTTGATAATATAGCGGGCTAACATACATATATTTAAAATATCTCTATAGGGCCTGAGCAAGAGCATAGCAGGTAGGGCATTTGCCTTGCATACAGCAGACACAGGCTTCAATGATAGCATCCCATATAGTCTCCTGAGCCTGCCAGGAGAGATTATGAGCACAGAGCCAGGAGTAACCCCAGAGCACTGCTGGGTGTATCCCACCCCCAAAAAACTCTCAATAAACTATTACTATCTCTCCCTAGGTCATTGCTTCTTTCCTAATAATTTATAAATTTAAAGAATATTCTTATCAATTAAAAGGCACAATTATAGAGAAGTGTACATTAGTTAATTTTTACACAGCATAATTGTGTTCTATTCCTACCTCTAATGGTCTAAATGAAGAATTATTTGTTCCAAAATTCATTGAATATGGTCAGATTAATGTTATAAGTTCTGCAAATTGAATCTATCTTCATATGGCATTATTAAGGTTTCTAAATCCTTTTACATATTTCCTCTCTCACTGCAGTACTTTTTGAACTCATGAAATTTCTTTCTGTTCTTTGAAGAGCCTTACAAGGGTCTCAAACTCAATTTACCTGGGGGCCGCAGGAGGCAAAGTTGGGGTGATCCTTGAGTGCAAAGTCAGTGGTAAGCCTTGAACATTGGGGGGTGTGACCCAAACAACTAAAAACAAAACAAAACAAAAAAAGATTCCTCTAGGGTAGGGCCACAAAATATTGTATGGAGAGCCGTTTGTGGCCCGCGGGCCGCAAGTTTGAGACCCCTGCAAGCTCTTTAATCTGTTAGTCTGTGAAGGACTCAAAATATAAAGTAAAATGGCCTAGGATAATATGAAATGATGACTTGTAAGGGCAATTTAATCAGGCCTCAAGATAGTTTCTCGAAATTTTAGGTATAGATCACTACTTAGAGCATAAATTCTTGTTTAATTCCCATTTAAAGTAACTAAATAAAGGTAATTAGGGACTGTTTTTTAAAGGCATAAGCAGAAAATTGCATTAGAACAGATGTTACACAGCATTTGAAAACCTTCCTGGAAAAATGGCAATAACTAATTTATCAAACCTATAGACTAAATTTCTAAACATAGCAAGAGCTAAGATATATAATTTGATATATACTGCAAAATATAAAATATTTGAAAAAAGTGACATCTCTATGTGATTCTCAGAAATAGAGTTGAGACTAAATCTAAAACAAAGTTGTTTTTTTTTTTTATTTATCTAAAAGTGACTAGACCCAGAACCCTTTCACAATTCTATTGTGGATAATTGTCCCTTCATCTAAGTATTTCAGCTTATTGACTGATGGATGTTTCCAAAGATAATAATTAATTGGAATAGACTGCAGCAAGATTGAAATATATTTTTCTTGGGAAATATAAAATATGTAAACTAGAAGATACATTTTACATATTTTACATATTTAAGACTTTCCTATTCTAATCTTTGCTGGAAATGGGGAAATGGAATATTCTGGACCAAAGTATATATTAATCTTAAGGTCTGCTGCAAGAATATTATCTGCCAGAATTTAACCAGGTCCTGAGTATTTCTGTGGAGTACCCTACTCTCCAAAAATATAAGCATGATGCTAATTATTACCTAACAAGCATTTTATTTGGATATAACTAGTTTTTTTTAAATTGGTAAATGATTTTTTTTTCTACTTAAGAATTCAAAATTGTCATTCGTTATTCTTAGTATTTTCAATTATATGACACTATTTTAATGTTTTTATTTTAAATGATATTACCTTGACGATTTTGAAAAGTCCTGAAAAATTATTTGGTAGGATATTCTACTATGAAAATTATCCTATTTTGCTCTTTACAAAAAGCATCTATACTTTATAGATAGCCAGTGAATTTATCAGAAACAGAAAAGTATGTATCTGAAAATAATTCATGGTTTTTAATATGAGTTTTAAGATATTCCCAAAACACAAAGAGTATGTTAAAAACTTTTTAAATTCAGGCTTCTATTTAATGATGGAATTACATGATGCTTTGTTCTATTTTCTATTATTTGTTTTAGTCCAATTATTTCAAATAGCTATTCTCTCTTTCGGTTTTATATTCCTTACGAAGGTGTTTTTTGTTTGTTGTTATTTTATTTTATTTTTTTTTTTTTGGTTTTTCGGGCCACACCCTTTTGATGCTCAGGGGTCACTCCTGGCTAAGCACTCAGAAATTGCCCCTGGCTTGGGAGAACCATATGGGATGCCGGGGGATCGAACCTTGGTCCTTCCTTGACTAGCGCTTGCCAGGCAGACACCTTACCTCTAGCGCCACCTCACCGGCCCCACAAAGGTGTTTTTAAGGAGTCTTGATCGTTTGTCACCATAAAAGGCCCCAAATATGAACTTTTCTAGTTTATATTATGAACAACAAAACTATTGTAGTTCATATTATGAACTTTTGTAATTCAAAATTCTGTGTAAATATTTTGTTTAAAGTTTTTTCTTTCTTTTTTTTTTTTTTTTTTTGGTTTTTGGGCCACACCCTGTGACGCTCAGGGGTTACTCCTGGCTATGCACTCAGAAGTTGCTCCTGGCTTCTTGGGGGACCATATGGGACGCCGGGGGATCGAACCGCGGTTCGTCCTAGGCTAGCGCAGGCAAGGCAGGCTCCTTACCTCCAGCGCCACCGCCCGGCCCCATGTTTTTTCTAATAAGTATTTTAGCAGCCTTTATGGAAAACAATATGGGTATTCCTCAAATTGAGCTCCCATATAATCCAGCTATGCCACTCCTATGAATATACCCTTGAAACAAAAAAATACAATACAAAAATGCAACCTACACACCTATGTTCAGTGCAGTTCTATTTACAATAACCAGAATCTGGAAACAACCCAGCTGCCTGACAAGAGATGAGTGGCTAAAGAAGCTGTGGTACATATACACAATGATATACTATGCAGCCATCAGGAAAATAAATTCATGAATTGTCCTATACACGGATGGACATGGACACTATTATACTGAGTGAAATGAGTCAGAGGGAGAAAGATAGACACAAAAGAGTCTCATTTAACTGTAGGCTTTAAGATAAATAAAAGACAGTAATGATAATCATACAGAGACAATAAAGATGAGGTTTGAAAGGATCAGCCCATGCTATGAAGCTTACCACCAAGATGGATGAGCGCAGTTAGAGAACTAACTACACCAACAATTACTATGATAATGGTAGTAAGTGAGAGAAATACAATGTTGTCTTCAAGACAGGCAGGGGTTTGGGAGAGGAATGAGATGGTGGGCATTAGTGGTAGAAAGGTTGAACTGGTAAAGGGGTTGTAGTTTCTAATAAGTGAAACCCAACTACTAGCATGTTTGTAATCATGGTGCTTAAAAAATATTTTCATAAAAAATAGAAAATTTGTGGGGTTTATGGGCCATACCAGCAGTACGCAGGGGTTACTCCTGGCCCTATGCTCAGAAATCACTGCTGGCAGGCTCAAGGAACCTTATGGATGGCCAGGAACTGAACCCTGCATCTGTCCCAGGCAAACACTCAGCCACTGTACTATCACTCTGGTCCAATAATAGATATTTTAACTTTCCCAGTTAATTACATAGGCAGCATACATTTTGGATTGACTACATAACTGATATGTTAACTTATACAACTTGGTTGAATTAACTGCCATTTATGTCCAATATGAAGATGATTTTTCTTTTTTAATTTGTAAAAAGAATAAAATAGAAATAGAATAAAATATAAAAATAGAATATCACATCTGTAAAATAAAACATTGAAAACATATAATCATCATTGTAATTTTTCCAAATCAATTGTTACATAATGCTAATATTGCTTGTTTATCTTAGGTCAATTTTTTTTCAGACAGTGTACAGCCCTTTTATTTTGAGTAGTTATGTATTTGGTGTTTTATATTCTTATGTGGGCTCAAACCCAGTACAGTTTGCATCCCTTTTGATACTCAAAATGCTTTATAGTCTCTTCAAATTGCTACTTGTGTTCTTTAAAATTGTTATCACATTATGATTTTTCACATATGTTATTTCTTCTTTGATTTTTTTTAAAAATATCCTTTCCTACTTTCTAATGAGCTTAAAAACAATATTTTAATTTTAATCCCCAAATTCTAATTTAATGATGGCCTTGTATGTATTACACAGCCTGAAATCTGCTGTCTCACAAAGGACCCTCTATACAGCGATCTTAGAAAAATACATTTGTGATTGCAACAAAATACAGAAATTCAGTTTTATTAGAATTTAAACCTTCATTATTAGCTAACTCAAATGCTAGGTAACCCTTTTCCTTCAATCATTATTTTCTTTTTTACTTATTTTAAGCACTGTTTTACTAACTTAAATTAGTAAAATCAATAATTAAATCAATAATTTAATTATAATTTGTTTAGTAATTTTGTTGTCAGCATTTTCATTATTTAATATGGTAAGATGTAGGGAGTTTAGAGAACCATTGGTCAGAATAGCAAATATGCATTCCTGTTTTCAGTTTCAGACGTAATACAGAGAGATTAAGGACTGCTTGACAGTACTGCCAAGTCCCTAAGCGCTGCTATTGTGATAGTAGTGGCTGTCCAGTATGTTGTGGTGGACCTACCTAACAGTCCTTGGCCTGAGCTGCATATATCTTGGGCCTTTACATTGGATCACTAAATGACTTAATATCCCGGTGGGGTTAGGGTAGCAGGCTTCCTTAGCACCATTTGTAATTACTATTACACATAATTATGTCATTTCTCGACATGCAAAGCAAATTGTTTCTCTCTATCTCTTAAAAGTGAAGTATTTGTAAGCTGAACACAATTCACTTAAATTTTTCTGCTTTACTGCACGATGACAGAAGCAGTGCTATGAATAGAGAATGATGTCCCTCATCACTGAGACCTATCAATGGGAGGTCATTGTCCAGACAGACCTACGCTATACAAAATATGTCAAATACCTATGTGCATCTTTACTTTAATGAATGAACATAATATCCTTTTAAGCCTCCAAAGAATTAGGAGCTATTTGAATTTATCAATGCTTTCCGATTCTGGAATGCTAGAGGTTCACCATTAGCCTGAGTCCAATAAAAACTTGGTTAAGTGGAAATGTTACTGTAGAAAATCTAAGGCATTAGAGCAGAAGTGACTGGAATTCCTCTTAATTCACAATAGCAATACTGTCAATGCACTCTGGTATTAAAATAAACACACGTGCAACCATTTTTTTTATGTGACCTCTTGTTCTATCAAACCCCATGGGGTATTTGTTGGAACCTCTAAAAAATCTGCAATGTGAGGCACAACATTTTGAAGTCAGAGAAAGCATCGCCTTCCCTTATGCAGCAGATGGTCTTAGATTTCTCATAGGAGAACTCTGAGTTTTCATGTCCTGCAAATCAACTGACATTTTCCTCCCTCTCCCAAGATTATTTTCCCTGTACAGGTGGTTTAAAGCTATTTCCTTTGTAATATTTCTATTCCCTAGACTTCTGCTACTTCTTTCCCTTTGAAAATTTGGTTAGATGCTGCAAGCAGGTTTTAATCAAACCATAGCTGCTCTTCACAACCAGAGAACATTTGATTCAGTAGCAGATGAGAAGTCAATAGTAACACACAAAGACACTGAACTTTAATACTTTAATTTAATACTATAATACTTGTTTTATTATTAGTTATTAAACTCTAATATTAGAATTTTCTTTATTATTTACTATGATCTATTTTATACTTCAACTTTTTTTTATTTACTGAAACTTTTATTAAAATGAGATCAAGTAAAGATAATATGGTCAAGACAAAAGATCAATGAAGTAAAAACAATAGAATTACTAATTGGGATGTAAGAAATACCCAAGTGGATTGAATTTTCAGCATTATTTATCTCTCTACTGAAGGTTTTCTGCAGCACCACGCACTGGTTTGAAATTTCTGGCCATGAATTCTCTCCCTAGTGACTGTAAATTCCACCAGGAAGTTGTTTTTTTTTTTTTTTTTGGGCCACACCCGTTGACGCTCAGGGGTTACTCCTGGCTATGCGCTCAGAAGTTGTTCCTGGCTTGGGGGACCATATGGGACACCGGGGGATCGAACCGCGGTCCGTCCAAGGCTAGCGCAGGCAAGGCAGGCACCTTACCTCTTACGCCACCGCCCGGCCCCATACCAGGAAGTTTTATACCTTTGCCTCCAGGCACATAATTTTCCTTAAGCAGCCTAAGAGTGTCAATGACTTGCAATACATTTAGATATCTGGGTTTCTCACTACCATTTTTCCCATTAATAGTTCAAATATCTATAAGTAGACACTCAGGAATTTCATTTGAATTCTCTTAAGGCTAATTTTTATTTCCTAGAAGATCTTGAGAAACAAACTGAACATTTTATGTACTTTTTATTATATATAAAATCACACTGAAAATAAAATGTGATTTCTTTCTTTCTCTTTCTTTCTTTCTTTCTTTCTTTCTTTCTTTCTTTCTTTCTTTCTTTCTTTCTTTCTTTCTTTCTTTCTTCCTTCCTTCTTTTCTTTTTCTTTCTTTCTTTCTTTCTTTCTTTCTTTCTTTCTTTCTTTCTTTCTTTCTTTCTTTCTTTCTTTCTTTCTTTCTTTCTTTCTTTCTTTCTTTCTTTCGTTCTTTCTTCTTTCTTACTTTCTTCTTCTTTTCTTTTTCTTTCTTTCTTTCTTTCTTTCTTTCTTTCTTTCTTTCTTTCTTTCTTTCTTTCTTTCTTTCTTTCTTTCTTTCTTTCTTTCTTTTCTTTCTTTCTTTCTTTCTTTCTTTCTTTCTTTCTTTCTTTCTTTCTTTCTTTCTTTCTTTCTTTCTTTCTTTCTTTCTTTTTCTTTCTTTCTTTCTTTCTTTCTTTCTTTTTCTTCCTTCTTTCTTTTTTCCTTTTCTTTCTTTCTTTTTTCCTTTTCTATCTTTCTTTCTCTTTCTTTGTTTTTGTCTTTCTTTCCTTTTTTTCTTTCTTTTTTCTTTCTTTCTTATTTCTCTCTTTGTTTCTTTTTTGTTCTTTCTTTCTCTTTCTTTCTTTCTCTCTTTCTTTCTTTATTACTCTTTCTTTCTTTCTCTCTTTCTTTCTTTATTACTCTTTCTTTCTTGGGGGGTCACTCATGGTGGCACTCAAGGGTTACTCCTGGCTCTGTGCTCACAGATCACTCCTGGAAGGCTCAGAGGACCTTATGGATGCCTGGATTAGAACCATTGGTCCTGGGTTAGCTGCATGCAAAGGAAACGCCCTACTGCTGTGCTATCTCTCCGGCATCAAGATATAATTTTTTGAATTTGAATTGCTTGATTGGTTTGGGAAGAATTTGTTCATCCTTTTGTGAAGATTTAGAAAAAAATTCAGTAATGTTCAAACTCTTACATTATGCCAAGAGAGCTACAGTTTCATCTAGACCAGACAATATAACTAAGACCAAAACTGAAATCTGGATATTTTAAGTATAATTGGGAAGTAGAAGTATATTCTGCTTTTACTCTCTCAACCAAATTTCTAGTGCTGCAATTAGAAATAAAACAACATGATGCAGGAGTTGCAAATTTTTTTATAATTTTTCTTATCTATTAGTAAGGTATGTTTGTCCACACATCCAAAAACTCATAGCCTCAGTTTGAAGCTAGAGTTGTTCATACATAACTGAATCTAGCCAGCAAGTTCACAATATGAAGACCTATTGTCTTAGAGGCTGAACAAGGAAAGCCTGTGTAACAAATGGGATGAGAAAGTTACTAGACTTTACATACAAATAAATAAAATGTAAGAAGAATAAAAACTAGAATCTATTGCACACCTTTAAAAGGATAAATTTTAAATGGATTGAAGACCTTTATTAATAAAACTGTTTATTAATTACAACAAAATATTGGCTGAACACTCTATGTAAGTGACATCCAGAGGGGTTTTCAATAAGATAAATATACTGGCAAAATATGTAAACAGAAATAAATAAGTGAGGCTGGATAGTATAGTGCGTGTTATACTTACCTTTGATACAGACAATTCAGGCTACGTAAGAACCCTAGGAGTGACCTTCAAGCACAGAGCCTGGAGTAAAATTGGAGCATCACCATATGTATTCTAACCCATCTCTCCCAAACCCACTATAATAAATAAAGATAAACAAATAGGACTATGACAAATTAAAAAAATTCTTCACAATAAAATAAATGATGTCTCAAATAGTCATCTTACTTAATGAAAAAATATTCTTACAAAATACATCAAAGGACTAAATTTTAAGACATGTAAAGCATTCACAAAACTCAATTATAATAACAACACCACAATAAAAATGGTTAAGAAAATGGAGAGATTTTCTTAAGAGACATTTCCTCAAAGAAGATAGCTTGATTTATAGATGACCACCAGGCATATAAACATCATTCATATCAGGGGCACAGACAGTAAAAGAACTATGAGGTATATCATCTTATACCAGTGACAATTGTCTTCTATCAAAGTGAGTGGAAATAGTCAGTCTTGGCAGGGGAATGGTAAAAAGACACCATAATTCACTCTTGGTGAAATGGTTGTCTTTACAAAATACTCTTAACAGAAAATGGTATAGAGACTTTTCAAAACATTATGCAGAGTTTATATCTGACTCAATTACTTAACTTGTGTGCCTCTACTCCATATTATCTGCATATATCTTTAGGGATATTTGAAAGCCTATCTTTATTAAAGCATAGATCTTGGCACAGTAGTCAATATCTGCAAATAAGCCAACAATAGATCAGTTGATAATAAACTGTGGTAAATACATCTACAATGAAATATTCACCAGTTATGAGAAAAGATAATTGAACTCTTGTGGTGTGCTACAAATTGGATTGGATATAAGGTCATTCAATAATTGAAGTATTGTAAAGAAAAAAAAGACAGATGCCCTATTCTTGTTCATATTTGACATAAAGAAATCAAAGGAATTGACAACCTTTAATGAAAATAAACTCTGAAATATACCCTGTAGAAATGTAAACTGAGGTTGTGAGGAAAGTATGGAGGAAAAATGTCTTGGAGAAGTGGTGGAGGGCTTGAAAAAGCAGCATCACAAGTATAAAATTATACTATGGAATTGGTTTTAAATCAAGGGATTCTTTGTGGCATGAATGACTCTGAATAAACCATGCATAGAATCCATTATCTATGAGTGGTTTTTGTAATTGTAGTTTATTTATTTGGGGACCATAGTCAATGATTCTCAGAGCCTACTCTTTACTTTGTTCTAAGGGCTCCTGACAGTGCTTGCAGTACCAGGAATCAAACCGGAGTTGAGTGTGAGTCAAATGCTACTTCTCAAGACCTCCATTTTGTTTCTTTAGCTGGTTCTATTCCATTAAGGATAGCTACTAATATAACAGTTTTGTAGGGTCACTACAGAAATAGGTATTGTTATTACAATTAATCATAATAGCCAGTATGTATTTTGTATTTTTAAAGTTGTAGGTTTAATAAATATGTTCAACGTGCATATTAAATATAAATTCATGGAAAACTTCAATTAAATTATATAAAAATACATTGCATGTGCTAAAAACATATCTCACCACTTAAAAAGAAAGGAGAAAGGAAGGAAGAAAATAAAGAAGGAAGGGTAGGAAGAAAGAAGGAAAGAAGGAAGAAAATAAAAATTTTTATTCTTAGTCATATGCAGAATCCCACCTAAATCAACCTGTAGTCATTTTCATAGCACAAATATTTATTTCATTTTATTACTAGGCTTCTATTTAGTTTCATGGGGCATGATATATATATATATATATATATATATATATATATATATATATATATATATAACACAAATATAGATTTGGGTTAAAAAACACTAAAATATATTCTCTGTCATGCTAGGTTTTTGAGGTATTTTTTGATGGCATAGCATAGCTTTTAAACTAGTGTCTATAAGACCAAAACAATACAGTAAACTAAGTTTGGTAATGTTTAAGAATCATAAGCTTGCTAGTCAAAAATATAGGCAAGAAGAATTAACTGAAACAATGCTGACATCCAGTGACTAGTTAAGCGAATGAAAAACTTGTAAATAGTATAGGACATGTGATACTAAACATGTTAACTTTCTCTCTGGTTAAAGAGAAATAATATTGGGGCCGGCGAGGTGGTGCTAGAGGTAAGGTGTCTGCCTTGCAAGTGCTAGCCAAGGAAGGACCACGGTTCGATCCCCCGGCGTCCCATATGGTCCCCCCAAACCAGGGGTGATTTCTGAGCACTTAGCCAGGAATAACCCCTGAGCATCAAATGGCTGTGGCCAAAAAAAAAAAAAAAAGAGAAATAATATTATTATCTGCCTGATTGATTAAGTATGTAGTCCAGAATCTAAAAAGTCTCTTTTATCAATCAATATGTACAAATTTAAATATTTCCCTAATCAGAAGTGGAGATAAATTATAAATAAGTTAAATTATAAAGCATTATAAAACATACAATATGCACATACTTAAGAAATGTAAGTAGGGGGCCGTGAAGGTGGCGCTAGAGCTAAGGTGTCTGCCTTGCAAACGCTAGCATAGGAAGGACTGTGGTTCAATCCCCTGGCGTCCCATATGGTCCCCCCAAGCCAGGGACGATTTCTGAACGCATAGCCAGGAGTAACCCCTGTGTGTCAAACGAGTATGGCCCAAAAAACCAAAAACAAACAAACAAAGAAACGTAAGTAGTTAAAATTTAAATTAAAATATATAAGTATATATTATATAAGTACCAAATAATATATTTTATGAATACAATATATTAAGATTAATATTCTATGTATTAAATAAAATATTCAATTCATAGTCATTGAATATATATCATTTTTGACTCAAGAATGAGCTTTGTTTAAGCAATCAACCTTCATTTTATATTTCTTATACAGGCTTTGCAGAAGGAACAAATCAAGAGAAATACTTACATTTTTGAAAATCAAAACATAAATTTTGTCTCCTTTAATCTAGCTCTTCATTTTATTGCAAATAACATAATTTATATATGATCATAATTTTACAGTGGCAAATTTTGTTCCCCTTTCATAAACTTCCATCTCTCTCAATCTGAAGAAAGAATAAATTAAATGAAGCATATTCATGAAAGCTTTAAGTAGTAATGAGCATTTAACTTTGCTAAATTAATTATTAATCCCTCAAGCTGATGATACGGTGTTATTCCTTGGTGTTATGTTTATGTTTAATTTTATTAATGGATTTTATACTATTTGATCTTACAGTATACATTTGATAGCCTGCTTAGTCAAGAAGGAAATCGTCCTACAATATCTGGATTCATCTAGGCTGACAAGCAAAACTAGCATCAGACAGACTGATATGGAAACAAGCAAACAAAAGTGGTTTGATAGGAATATTTTTCACAAGAAACCCAGTAGGATTAATATGTGACTTCAACTTTCTTGAAAAACTCATTTAAAGAAAAGGGGCATGAGAAGGTGAGAGAAATGTCTTTATGGAAGGTTCCAGTAAAGGCAGCCTAAACAAAGAAATGATTGTTATACACGAATTAGTCTATATTATGCATTGCAATAAGATTAGGTTTCCCAAACCAACAAGGAGGACTTTCTTACAAAGCAAATCTTTTTATTTCATAATTGTATTTCTATGTTTCAATTTAATTTTGGAAAATCTCTCAAGCAATGTTCTAGGGCATGTAGAGGCTACTTCTAGTGGTAATACTGGATTATTCAATACTTGGCATCTTTCTTTCTTTTTTTTTTTTTGTTTGTTTTGGGGCCACACCTGGCGGTGCTCAGGGGTGACTCCTGACTGTCTGCTCAGAAATAGCTCCTGACAGGCAAGGGGGACCATATAGGACACCGGGATTCGAACCAACCACCTTTGGTCCTGGATTGGCTGCTTGCAAGGCAAACACCACTGTGCTATCTCTCCGGGCCCCATACTTGGCATCTTTCTATGCCACGTCTGATTTAGAAATTATTAGGGCCAACACAAAAGTACCAGGAGGCCACTGTGCCCACATCAGGCAGTGTTTGGAGGCCATGCCATGCTAAGGATTCAAAGTAGAACTCAGGTACATATCAGCCATGTTTCATAAGAACCCTTATGATCCCTTTACATAGGGACTGCCATGTTCTGGCTGGCAGGCAATTTTCAAAGGAAATCACTAAAGGGGATCAAGAACTCTAACTGTAAAAATATATCTCATTCACATTAGAATATTTAAACTTATAATTATTAAGAAATAGCAGATAGAGAAAAGTCTAGAAGCAAAGGTTTGCATTAATTAACAATGTGTTCATTGGAATGATAGTATAGTGGTAGGATATTTGCCTCACTTGAGGTTGACCCATTTCGTCTGGTCCCCTGAGGCCACCAGGCTTGATCCCTGAATACAGAGCAAGGAGTAAACCCTGAACACAGCTGGGAGTGGCCCCAAATAAAACAAAAACAAACCAAAAGAATGCAAGTCATATATAGAAATAATCGATTTCAACTGTCATTTTAGTATTTTTTCCTTTTCTACATATATGTTGTTTATTTTTGTTTGTTTGTTTGTTTTTGGGATGATACCTAGCGGTTCTTAGTGGTTACTTTTTGCTCTATGCTTGAAGTCTGCTTTCCTGACTTTGCTCTGGAATGTGGTGGTTTCTCCATACGAAGCCCATGCTTAGCTATCGAGTTATATTCTCATGCCTCAGTTGTTTTGGTTTTATAAAATAAAATAATTGAAATGAAGTTATTCACAAATAGTTGTGATAAGGTTTTCAAACTAAAACATTATTACATAATTATTCCAAAGGAATTTCTCAGAGATAAATTGGAAATAACCCCATAGTCAATAGAATAAAGTATTCTTCTTGATCCCTATAATAAGATTCATTCTCTGCCATCATTATTCACTTCTTCATTAGAGTTGAAGGAGTCATGATAATTAATGTTCACAAAAGTTAAATCTTGAAATTAGAATAAGAAAGCAGGCTGAGGCATCAACTTAATTGCCTTTGCTTAAATCCATTCTTCCTTCCACAGTTTGACTGTAATGTGTGGTTGGTTCTCAACAGCCTGTACTATATAATACACCATGTAAGGACAGGGCTTCACATTTTTGTTAGGATGAATTTGTCCAAATGCCTAATACTGTGCCTAAAACTAACAATATTCAGTAAATATTATAGAGTGAGTTGATTGTGCTCTATAGAACAATATTAAATGGTCCATTATTTGGTAGGAAAGATTTTTAATGTTTAAATTTAATGCTTAAATCCATTCTTCCTTCCACAGTTTGACTGTAATGTGTGGTTGGTTCTCAACAGCCTGTACTATATAATACACCATGTAAGGACAGGGCTTCACATTTTTGTTAGGATGAATTTGTCCAAATGCCTAATACTGTGCCTAAAACTAACAATATTCAGTAAATATTATAGAGTGAGTTGATTGTGCTCTATAGAACAATATTAAATGGTCCATTATTTGGTAGGAAAGATTTTTAATGTTATAGATATTTTCCCATTGCCTTTTTTTTTTTTTTTTTTTTGGTTTTTGGTTTTTGGGCCACATCTGGTAATGCTCAGACATTACTCCTGCCTATGTGCTTAGAAATTGCTCCTGGCTTGGGGGACCACCATATGGGACACCAAGATTCAAACCACCATCCATCCTGAATAGGCAGCATGCAAAGAAAACACGCCCTACCACTGTGTTCTGGCCCCTTTCCCATTGCATTTAATCTGACAAGATATCTGATTTCTCAAAAGAATAATGTCTTTCTAAATGTTGGTGCCATGTTTTCACTCAACTTTTTCTTTGGGTAAAGAAAATTATCTACTCAAAAATGAATAATTGGAGAAATAAATTATATTTTAGACAAAAGATATAGTTTCATAGGAAAAATTAAGAAAAAAATCTTGTGATGAATAATAATATATATTTTTCAGTTCCTTATATATCTCAAATACATGTATATTCACAGTAAATTTTTTATAATATTATGCTGTACTATCTAATTTTCAATGAAATTGGCATGAAATATATGGTTTGCCTAGTTTTCATAGTTTTTTTTATTCAGAAACTAGAGTCTCCTTTTTTTTTTTGATAGAAATTACCAGGTAAATATAGAATATATACAATTTTGTAATTTTTATACAAATCATATCTCCTTTTATAAATATTTTCAAAGACACCTCTTGTCTTGACAATGCAAAAGATCTTAACACAGAAGAACATGAAATCTAGTTATAGTGTTAATATTAAATTCACCAGATATTGGCATGCATGTTCATATTTAATTGGTTCTATAGCCAAAAGTAATCACTGAATTTAGAGTTTCACATAATATTTTACTAAAAACAGTCATTTTCTGAGTAGCAAAAAGATGAAACTTTGACTTTCTCAAGATTAATTTACCTATGTTTCATACTTTAATGCAAAAAAAAATGAAAAACTATGAAAAAATGTGGAATGAAAAATAATTGACTTTTTCCTTTCAGATGCTATTTTGGACAAATATTTGGTTTTCATCCATGCTATGTGATTGACAAAGATTTAATTAATAATTTTCTAATAAAGTCACTTGTCAGTTCACTGAATATTAACATTCATTTCTTAAAATATTTATTTAAAATGGCACAATTTAATAGTTAAGCTTATATAAAGATGCACTTTTTATTTAAGGCAACAGAAGAAAAGAATCAAGTTGATGTTGAAAAGGCATAAATGTTAAATGAACAATGGCCTGTTGGGTGATATTAAATTTTTATCTTATTTAAAGAACTAACCCAATCCATATTTTCAGAGTCACATCATATATTGAGGTCAAAGACAATCTAAGAGTCTGAAAAACTTGAAGTAAGTCTTGTGGTGTAAAAGGAAGAATGTTGAAGATATGGAGCATTTGAATAACCAATGGTCAGGGCAGTAGCTGAACAGGAGAGAACAGACTGAACCCTTCTGTACCATCTGTAGCAATACTAACACATTCTAGGTGCATCACAATAGCTATGGTTACTATGATCCCTATATTTCCAGGAGGTTATTTTTATTCATTCATTTAGTGACATACAATCTTAGGAGGTTTGTGGCCCCTCCCCCCCTTTTCTAGCCACTCCTGGCTGCACTCAGTGGTTACTCCTGGCTCTGCACTCAGAAATCGCACCTGGCAGACTTGGGGGACCATATGGGATGCCTGAACTGAACCCAGATCTACTGCGTGCAAGGCAAACACCCTATCGCTGTGCTATTGCTCTGGCCCCCAATGGTTCCCATTTTATAGGTGAAGATTCTAAAGCAGAGAAGGACTTTAAAACTCTTCACCATGATAGTTGTCAGTGTAGCTATTTCTCTAATTGAACTCACCACTCTCATGGTGCTGAAAAAAAATTAATTAAAAAGATTAAAAATTAAATTTATTAAAAACTTAAATATCTCTTATTAGTTTCCAGTAAAAAACAAAAATTTTTCTCCAAAAATATGTAGTGTGCTTTTTGAGAACACTCATATTAATATCTGGGTTTGTCACTTAAGTATTTTATCTTTTTTTATTTAGTAACATATGACATGAAATTTGCTATGAGAGAAGCTGCTGCTTGCAATTGGAAAGGTTAGATCTAGTATATAAATGAACAGTATAGGTAATAATATTATAGATAATATTAGATATATTTATTTTAATTAATATTTATATATTATATGTTATCTATATTACTGTATTTTCCTACGTATAAGACGACTTTTGAAACAAAAAAAAGTCAACCAAAATCGGGGGTCGTCTTATACGCCGAGTATATCCCAAAAAATGTTTCAATATGCCACTAACGAAACAAACAAACAAACAAACAAAATCAGGCCGCAGAGTTTCCAAATCTCTTTCTTGGGGGCTCCCAAACAATACTCAGGAGATCTGGGGGCCACTTCTGGCAAAACCCAGCTAACCGTGTTGGTGGTTAAGTGCTAGGGTCCAAGGATGGGGTGTTGTTTGGTTCATGTAGTGGGGGAGATTAACTGACGCCATCAGGGAATTGCCAGAAAAGGTGCCTATGATAAGGGACCAATCACTGCAAGGCTGCTCGGACCGCCTCTGACTCAGCCAATCCAAGCAGGCTTTTTAGGCATGCAAATTAGACAATGTTCTGGACCCGAATCTACACTGTAAAAAGCCTGCTCCGATTGGCTAGAGTCAGAGAGGAAGTCTATTCCTGTATAACCTTTGAACCTTTGCTTGTTGTGATTGGCTCACTGTGGTACATACAGTTGCAGCACAGGAAGGTTCTGTCTGATACAGTGAATATAGGCCTAAACCTATGTTTTAACTGCAAAATTAGGGGGTCATCTTATACGCCCAGTCGTCTTATATGCCAGAAAATACAGTATAGGTTTATATAGATACAATATTTATTATTTATATATTGTAAATATAATATTTATATAATTATATATTTATATTATCTCAAATATAGTATGTAACATATAATACATTATCTATTATAGACACATAATAGATAATAGATATTATCTATATATCTATAATATAGATTACAATATAAATAATGTAGATCTAATCAATTTATTATCAGAATTTATAATTGTAGTAATTATTAAAATGTGTCAAGTTTCCTACAAATAGTCAAATGTTTTAATAAATATTAATATATGTCACCACTTATGATTATTTTAGTTTGTTTATCTGAACTATTTCCTCATTATTTAAATTCAAGATTGCCAACCTTTTTCTATAAAACACTCTTTTTAGTATGTACTGAAGACTTATCTCTGACTCAGTTATTCAACTCTAGTACTAAGAGACCACACTATGATGCATGCAAATGAGTGTTTCCTATCAAAACTTTGTATGACAGAGATGACACTAATGAAGCTCAAAGGGAATAGTTTGCTCAGCAGTGACTTAGATAATATTATTGGTTTAACATGATAAAGACAGGGATGTTATATTTAAATCTTGTAATTATCGATGACAACTAATATGCTAACGCAAGCACAAAACCCTACCCTTTGCCTCTACTGTACTTAGGTCATGTAGTTAACCTATATCCAGCCTCACAGTTTCTCTGTCAGGTTGATTTAGAAGATTCGGTTCCAATTGTAACAATTCCAAAGACTTAACCATTAAACACATGCTATGTTTGTAGGTTCTCAAGTGAGCAAAGTTGCATCAGAATTAATAATTCAATGAACAAAAGCTACTTCCATTTTTGCTTCCTTGGTAGCTATTTTTTTTTTATTTGTACATAAGGCATCTGGAAGATAGAGATTTTTTTACACATTGTCAAGAACCACTTTGGAAAATGTGATTCTCTGTAGAAGCACATTCTGGTGAAGTCTTTTTACTAGTGAACTGACAGCTTGACTGCAGAGCAGATGATCCTAATTCAGAGAAAGTTTTCATTAAGAAAGAAACATGGATGTGTATGCAGTGCTGTATGCAAAGCCTGTTTATTAGTGAATATCAAGGGTGAAGAAAGAAATCTTATAAGTGCTTTTATGGTTATGGATAAAAATCCAAGACGATATTGAGAATATATAGAGCAAAATTCTGCATGCTTTAATATGTATCGATATTTTTTATAAAAACGTATTCATATTTTTGCCTTCAAAACAGATGAAATTTTGATTTTGTTTTATTTTTTGTTTTGTTTTGATGCCACATTACAGTGCTCAGGGTTTCTCTTGGCTCTGCACACTGGGTTCACTTTTGGTGGGGCATTGTGACCATATGGGTGGCAGGGACCAGATTTAGATGGCCTAAGCAAGCCAAGAACTCTGCCCATTGTACATCTCTGTGGCCCTCAAATTGCGGTGTCCTGAAGCCCCCCCAGGGGGGACCCGGCCAGCAGGAATTAGCTGGGAAGGCTTCTCAGACAACCGCACTCCTATTTTGCTGAGTAGAAGAGCAACCACACCTGTAAAAAATCTGAGAGAGGTTAATAATAAAGACCCAAGGCAATGTCTCACTGCTCAAGGGCAACTTTATTTGGCTACAGCTCCTTCTTATATAGAGAAGGAGAAGGGGGCAGTACAAGGGTGATGTCAATCACACTTTTGGCATGAAAATTACTTCATTATTCCAAATAAGGCAAGTGGGCAATACTTCTTGCAGTATCCATGGAAACATCTTGTGACCTTCTAGCTGCATTCCTAATTGCTTGACTATCAGGAGGTGGTGCAAGATGTGCTTGCCTCAGTGATCTTGAACAGACAATGTAGCATATACACAATAATGAATGTCTTGTAAACTCAGGGATATGGTTAAGGGAGTAAGGCCTCTTTTCTGGGAATGGTACTGGGCTGTGTTGCTCTCCTCCGGGCTAAAAGATTAATTATACTTTGCAGCTGCATTTTCCTTTCTCTTTGGCCCAAGAACTTACAGCAAGACTGCATGTAGCCTTTAGGTGAAAGGCTGGATTATGGCAGAAAGAATAGCAAAATGGCCTCAAACAAGTCAGTCCCCAACATCTCCCCCTTTCTCTTCTAATAAAAGAAGGAAAGTCGTGAGCGGGTGGAAGAACCGTGTCTTAGGCTACAAGGTTTGACCAGGTCGGACACGGCCAAAGCCGCATTTAAAAGGTGGCTACAAGCGCCGTGGGTGTGCACAGAGATCCGAATTATGTGTTGTAGCCTTTTAGGGCCGTGTCCTAACTGGGACCTTGCTAATCCCGTCGTAGGTGTCTCCACAGCCGAGAGCACAAGTACCGGAGCGAGCTCCGTTTGTTAGCTATGCGCTTTATCTCCTGAAAACTTAGTGGCTGGAAGGGCGGCTTGGTGACAATAGCCAAGTTTTCACAGGAGTTACGCGGGGTTAGACGCTGGTAGTTAACCTGAATAGAGGATTTTGCCTTTTCATCTACCTGGTTTTTAATAAAGGCAGTAATTTTGCGGAAAATCCATGGGCCAAGAGAAAAGAGCAGCATGAGGCTAATAAGAGGGCCCAAAATAGTGGACAGTAATGTATGTATCCAAGGAGAAGAGAAAAACCAACCCTGTTACCAACCTTGTTCTTGGTCAAAACGTTTCTGGAACTTCTTCATACCGTTACCAATACGTAGAACACTATCCCTAACTAATCCAGATTTGTCTTTAAATACACAGCATAGTTCTTTAAGGGCCACACAGACTCCCCCTGAGGGGGAAAAGGCCTTACATTCCAGGAGATGTGTTTTCTTCTATGACTATATCTTAAAAAATGAGATTGTCTCCCTGGGCCTAGAAATCAACTTATAAGTAACTTAACCTGATGCTCTCAAATAGACACTTTATCAAGAACTGCTTGTCTATTTAGAACTGGGTGATAGTTTTCTGTCCATTTATTCCCCCACTGCTTTTAAAGGGGAAGGAAATATTCCAGGTCAGAACTACATAAAAATGTAGTTTATTAGTGCTAAGGGCAAAATATAAAGTACGACGATTTTGAAGAACTACATCAGCAAGGGAACTAACAGTATCGTAGGGGTTGAGGAGAGAAGCTAAGCTAACAGTGTTCATAATATGGGTCTGTGAGGGCTAGAGCAGAGGCATTTATAATATTTAAAATAACTTGAGAGGAGGAGGATGGGCCAGACGGCAGAGTTCGTAGCTCACAACCTGCACAACAGTGAGTTAATGACGCTGAGGCTGAACTTTCCAGAGAAGAAGTTTAGAGTTATTGGTGTAGATAGGAGGTTCAAACGTTGTGATGCTTTCGTAAAACGGCGAAACCGGTGAATTGCAGATTCAACAGTGTTCATAGCTGGTGTTGGAGAGCGCTTGGGCAGAGGCATTGACCATTTGCAGGATGAGGTTTAAGGTGGAAACCGGACCAACAGGTTTGATGGTTATTTTAGGCATTAACAAAGCTAAAACATAATAATCATGATAAGCAAGAAACATTTCAGTAACAATATGGGGAGAAAATCTAGTGGAGCAAACAAAATAAGTGGAGTTGGGGGCTTCAATGAAGATGGAAGAGTTGTTAACAATAATGGTTTGATTGCAAATGTTTGATTGTTGAACAGGCAGGCACATATATGGTTTGAGTAAGCAAAGTTCCACGACCGTGACTTGTTTGCTATGGAGGTTGTTGGTGGCAGTGGTGGGCATCCAAGGCAGCTAGGCAGAGTGCTTAATTTAGCATTGTCAAAGGTGGAGTCCGTCAGAAACAGGTTTGCAGGAAAGGTGGCTGGCAGGAGGGGTGACAGGCTTTTTTGAAGTGGATGAAGACAGGACTGTGGAAGGCTGCGGAAATTTTTTGTTAGACTTCAGCATTTAAAAAATTTTTATAATTAACAATCGCCAATTTATCAAAAACTTTTAAACTGAACATAAATGATTTTTGTTAAACTTTTTAGTTATTATTTTAAAGCTAGATGCTATTTTTTAGCTATAAATACATATTCTATAGGCCTGAACTTACACATAGCAGGAAAGTTGGGTGACTGCAAAGTCCAGAAATTCTCCAGGGAAAAGTTATCCCCGATGGCCATTGAGAAATCTGGGGTTTGCCATCTCCCACACCTTCCGCTATGTTCTTAGAAGGACAAAGCTAGCTTAATACATAATTTTTAACACATGATTTTTAGTTGCAAGATGCCAGTTTGTGAACTGACCAGACTGAACCAGGTTGAAAAAATTAATTGAAATTTGAAAAATAAATAAGGCTTGAAAATTGTATTATTATAAAATGTAGAGATAACAAATAAACAGACAAAACAAAACAACACTAAACACAACATTTTACACTTGTGGCCACTTTCATTCATCACAACAGACACATAAACAGACAAAAGGATTGATTTAAGACTTATTTATAAAAAATTGACAAGCGCTTTTAAATATTTAGCTAGCATGTTTGTGAGAAGAAAAAAAAATTTTGTAGAAAAACTTTTTTAGTTTTGAGAAGTACTTAATGTAGATGGAGTGGAACTTTGCTGAAAATAAATTTTAAGGTTTAGATTTAACACAAAACATTTTTAAAACAATTTTAATTTGAAGTTTAAAACATTAAGTAAAATGGTTAATAAGCAGTAAAAAATTTTTAAGTAAAATGGTTAATGAGCACTGTAGAAGGAGTCTTCACTCTGAAGTATGAAATCATTTGCTGTAAATGAATAGGTTTTCTTTAAATTGGTTTTGCAGTAGAACAGTAAGACAGCTGCAATAAAGTGTTAAAATTTTTATGATTAAACACAATAGCATGAACTATGATTATTAAAGGTATAAAAACTGATTTTAAAAAACAAACAACTGTTTTTACTATGAAGACTTTAAGTGAATAATTTGTAAAAAATATTATATACTAAATTAACTAAATGCTTAGATTATTATAAAATATAGTTAAAGACATTGGATACATTTACACACCTAGAACTTAAGACTAAAATTATGTTTAATACTAGTTAATTTGCTTATAAAGTTTAGTTACTTTTATATATTACTTATAAAATTATATATAATATATTTTTTCATTTATATTATTTTTTCACTGCGACACAAATATACAGATTTATATAATGTGCTGATATTTTGAATGCACTTAAAATAATAGTTCTTTCAATGCAGAAATAAAGAACAACCATTGCTGTAGCACAAAGTTAAAACTAAGGGTATTATAAAGCACACTTAGGTGTTTACTGTGCATTAAATTAACTATATTGTTTAAAAAGGCTAACTACATTATTTTTCACATAATTTGGTAAATACTTTAAAAATTAAAATAAAACTTTTAATAGAAATATAAGACTTAAATTTAACACTTTTGTGTTCGTTTGGATTTTAAAACACAAAGAAGTTTTTCTTTTACCAACATTTTGTTATCTGTAAAGTGACAGAATTATGACCTTGCTCTAAAATTTTCTGAGAGGCATGAAAAAAAAAAGTTTATTGCTCTTATGTTCCTGTTGCTTTTTAATGTTTTAATAATTACTTTACACTACTTAATGCACTAAACCTAATAACACATATTTGACGAAGTGTAGGGCTGACAAGGTGAAGCAGAGTTTTTCACTGATAACTTGGGGAGGGGCTAGCACAGTTAACAGCAGGAAGGTTAGAGGCAAATTATTTACAGTTAGCAGGGTGTAATGATATATAGGGAAAAAAAGCAATCTTTTAAGATTAATTACTAATTTATTGGAATTAGAGGGAATGGCAACTGAAGAGGGGAATTTGGGTTGCAAAAGCACTATGGGGATCATGGTTTTATTAATTGATTTGAGAATATGCAAGAGATGCTACTTTTCAGATTTCTTTTGAATAACAAAGATTGGGTATTTCAAGGTGAATTGGAAGGCTTAAGGTGGGAGTGGCAGGGCCTGAGCTGGCTGTTTTCCAAGGCTGGCAGGAAAGAGGCTGAAGGAGGCTGAGGATTGGTTTGAGCAAAGTAAAGGGTACATTAGGCTCAGAACTTTTAACAGCAAAGTGTAGATATCACAAGGTTTTATGGCTTAGCAGATGATACTTTGTAATTATCCTGCTTACTGTGCCCTTAGAATTTTTTGTAGGCACTGCAGCAGTTTCTGTTTTATGGCACTTAGCCTCACTTTCATTAGTTTGTCTCTTTGAGTTCTCAAGAGGGGGGGCCTGGCCGTGGAATTCAGTGGGCAGAGGACAGACAACTATAGATTTAGGAGGGGGGGGGAAACGCCTGAAGGGCAGAAACCTGTGAATCAAGAGAAGCAGCCTGTTTTTGAAGGCTTAAGATTTGTTTAAGATTTTTAATTTGGCCAAGTAGTTTCATTTCTATAGCTTTAAGAGGGGGAGCGGTGAGAGGAGGGAAATTGCCATGGTTAGGAACTGAGCGTTCTCCGCGGTGGAGGCTGCTGAGCAGGCGGGGGAAGACTTTCTCCATTAGGGAGAAAGACAGGAAAGGTAGCGCTGGTTTTTGAGCCAAGAGCATTATCAAGTTTGTTAGAGAGGTGAGAGACCATGGATGTAATTGTGGTGAGTTGGGAGCTTAAGTCAGAAAAAGGGGGGGGGGGAAGGAGAAAGCAGCAACAGTTTGTTGCCGGTGTGGGGGAGCTGCTGGAATGCTGGCTTTGGGGAGCGACTTCCAGGCACGGAGGGCAGCAAGAGCCATGTTGGCAAGCTGGGACCTGGAAAGTGTGTGCTGTACCTTTAAGGTATGAAAAGAGGCGAGGCCAGCTATAAGAGCTTAGAGATTAGGATTCCTGCCTATTTGCAAGGGCTTTGCAGCGGAAAAAAAAAAGTTAACTTCCCAAGAGACAAAGAGTTCAGCTTTTAGATTCTAAGCAGGAGAGCGTGTAAGGGGCTTGGGGGCCATAGGAGGTTACGGCTTGAAACGGCTCTTTGAGGCTTTTCCAATTAAAGGCTTTGTATTGTTGCAATTGCTGGCTAAGGAGGGGAGGGTGGTGAGGGGAGTAAAGGTTTTGGTGGAACAGGGACGGAGCTGAGGCTAGGGAAGTGAAGGGCTGTTTAGGATTTTGCACAGAGGGTGCAGCGGCCTCTTCTGTAGGGGTCTGGGTGCATAGAGCAGAAGCATGGACAGAAGTAAGGGAGGGATATTAAGAGCATTAGTTACTTTGGAGACAAAGGTAGAAGAATCAGTGGTGGAGGGAGGACAAGGAGAAGGATTTTCAGAGGGAGAAAGGAGATGAGAGACAGAATTAGAACGAGAGGGAGTCCTGGAACACTCACGGGAGACTTGTTGTACATGAGATTCAACGGCATGGATGATGTCTTTGGCGGTTTCGGCATTTTTAGTTACAATGATATCTCTTAACAGGCTCCAATATTGGAACATAATTTTTTCCTTCTGTGAATCATCATTATTTACAAAATAATCACTCATTTCATGTCCTACTTTGTCCCAAGTGGACGCAACAATTTCTGGACAGGTAATAATAAACCAATGACATACATTATGAATAAACATAAGAAAATTACAAATATTCTTTTTGGTAACCTCTACATGTCTGGCTTTCAACTCAGACTGAATATCAATAATGAATTTAAGTTCAGTACTCAATGAAAACACCCATGGAAGTGAAGCCAACGGGCGAAGCCCCAAGAGCCAATCAGGGGCGGTGATCAGAACGACTGAAAAAACTGCAGTTTAAATATTTGATTAAGGCTAACTCGTTTCAACGCCTACCCGGATGGGGTATATCCTGCGATTTACGAAACAGCTCCGGACTCGCCGACCCGTAGTCGTTCGGAGTGTGGCGGTGGTCTTCGAGCCCCACGTTGGGCGCCAAAATGCGGTGTCTTGAAGCCCCCCCAGGGGGGACCCGGCCAGCAGGAATTAGCTGGGAAGGCTTCTCAGACAACCGCACTCCTATTTTGCTGAGTAGAAGAGCAACCACACCTGTAAAAAATCTGAGAGAGGTTAATAATAAAGACCCAAGGCAATGTCTCACTGCTCAAGGGCAACTTTATTTGGCTACAGCTCCTTCTTATATAGAGAAGGAGAAGGGGGCAGTACAAGGGTGATGTCAATCACACTTTTGGCATGAAAATTACTTCATTATTCCAAATAAGGCAAGTGGGCAATACTTCTTGCAGTATCCATGGAAACATCTTGTGACCTTCTAGCTGCATTCCTAATTGCTTGACTATCAGGAGGTGGTGCAAGATGTGCTTGCCTCAGTGATCTTGAACAGACAATGTAGCATATACACAATAATGAATGTCTTGTAAACTCAGGGATATGGTTAAGGGAGTAAGGCCTCTTTTCTGGGAATGGTACTGGGCTGTGTTGCTCTCCTCCGGGCTAAAAGATTAATTATACTTTGCAGCTGCATTTTCCTTTCTCTTTGGCCCAAGAACTTACAGCAAGACTGCATGTAGCCTTTAGGTGAAAGGCTGGATTATGGCAGAAAGAATAGCAAAATGGCCTCAAACAAGTCAGTCCCCAACATCAAATATGCAATTTCAGCTGCAGTTTTGCTTTCTTTAATTGCCTGGATGACTCTATTCACCTTCAATTAAATTAATGAAATTCCAGAATTTGGACATTCTTCACATCAGATGTCTTTTCTTCCAACTTTACAAGATATAAACATAGATGATGGGCCAGAGAAATAGCACAGTGGGTAGGCATTTGCCATGCACTGGCCAACCTGGGTTCAATTACCAGCATCTCATATGATCCCCTGAGCTCACAAGGAGCAATTCCTAAGTAAAGAGTCAGGAGTAACTATTGAGCGGTGCTGGGTCTGCCCCCTCAAACCAAAGATAAAATTTCCTTCCTGTGCAACTGAAATAAATATTTCATACATATGAAATCAAAAGTACTCTCTAAAAATTTGCATTTTTCCTCAGCCCTCTTTTATCCCCAGAATTCTTTAAACAGAAGATAAATATTCTATTGTGAAACGGAATCTTTCCCATCTTCTTTCCAAACTTAAAAGTCATGGTTTGATATTACACTATTTCCTTGAGTCTTCAATCATGCTTTCCAAAATAATTAGCCTACCTCACCATTCACTAATACTTTTTTGGCATAGGCATTATGCTAAGCATAATTTTTTTGGACTTTACTTTTGAATCTTCTCCAATTTTCCTTCCCTGATCTTTCTTAATTAGGTCTCTTAAACCATCTCAAATAAGAATCATCTTCATTTTTTCAATATCTTTTAAAAAGAACTTACGTTTTTTTCTTATTGTGTTTTTTAAAATATATAATATTACTCTCTAGTTATTTCAGATTTGTGAATACTTTTAACAATGCCAGGAGAATTAGGGACTTTCCCCTCCTCTCTAAATGTACATACATAGAGGATTCTTTATATGAACTTTGCTTATGTTTGGGTCACACCCAGCTGTGCTCATTGGCCACTTCTAACAAGCATTTTAACCTCTGTACTATATTTCTGGTGCTCTTGGAGATTTTTTTAAATGACATTCATAAAATACAAATCTTAAGAGAAACCCTCATCTTTTTTTTTCAATTCAACATCCAGAGAATCCAAAACTACTTAAGTAGTTTTAAATCCTTAATCTGATCATTCCTCAAACCCCTTCAAATTCAACATGTCTACTTACCTGCATATTTAATAGAAATTTACAGGCACTCCCTTCATAATTATCCCTTTTCTTAATGTCTTCGTGAAAGTGGCACCATGATAATTCAAATATGTAAGGTCATTCTTGCTCCTTCTTTCTCCATTCATGACTTCTAAGTTATTTTGACATTTTTGATATCTCATATCTCTGCATTTTTCAAACCATTGCATATCATTTAAGCCCTACAATCACAAATTCTGCAAGTGACTCATCATTACCTCAAATATTTATACTCTAGAAGTATTTCTCACTAATATATATAATAACTAATATATAATTATCTTCTATACTAATAAATAATGCATTCAACATATCTTGCTGCAGGGGCCATTAGATCCGTCCATATATTTTGAGATTTTAACTTTCTTCTAATATTTTATATATATCTGGATATCTATTCATAGGAACTATTTGAAATTTCTCAGAGCTAAAACACTATTCCTACATTGCCATGGGTGGTTGATTTTAGTTAGAATTTTGTCATTTCTCTAGATCAATAAGCAACTCCTGCTAAAGATTTAAGACTCGCTTCAAAGATCTAAGTTGCAGAGAATCCTTGCCTGACTCATCTTTGTAGACTTTAAAATTACTCTTTTTCCAAACCAATAGATAATCAATAAAGAAATAGGATAAAATAAAAACACAAATAAAATATTTAAGTCACGTTCCTGGAGATGGTTTTGTTTGAACAACTTTTATTCACATAATTATGAAAACTAACTTTTGTTTTTATATTCTCATAGTTTTTGACATCTTACATTTTTTATAGTTTATCCCCCAAGAAAATGGGTGTCTCTAAATTTTGTATTAATATATTGGGAAGGGGTATGAATAATAAATACATTTTCACATCCTAATTCTCAGAATCTGATGTTGTGATTGACCTAAGGTTGTTCATCTGCTTACCTTATACTTGAGAGATTATCAAGTACTATTTACATAAATCCAATGTAAATTTGAGGATTTGTATTAGTAGAAGAGTCAAATAGAGGAAATTGTGATTGTGAAATAATGGTCAGAAAATACAACATTGCTGAGGCCAGAGTGGTGGCACAAGAAGTAATGCGTCTGCCTTGTGCATGCTAGCTTAGGACAGACCACGGCTTGATTCTCCTGGCGTTCCATATGAGCCCCTAAGCCAGGAGTGATTTCTGAGTGCATAGCCAGGAGTAACCACTGAGCATCATCTGATGTGGCCCAACCATCCACCACCAGCACATAGAAAAGAAAATACAACATTGCTGAATAGTCAGAGGGGAATTTGAAGAAAGTAATGGGAGTAAAAGCTAAAAAGGGCAAAGAAATTAATTTTGTCTTACAGAGGCTACTAAGAAGTACAGACATGCAATTTAATTTAGCCCAGTGAAACCATGTTTGATTTATAATTGATGTAAATTGCAGTAATAAATTTACATTAATTATTTATAATATTATAAACTTTATGAGCAGAAATGCAATAATGTGGAAAACATGCCACTGGAAAAAAAACTATAGATAGCAGTAGACAAATTAAGCTTTGGAAAGCTAGAAAATTGCAATCAAAACTCAGCAAAATCACCAGCAAAATCACCTTTTATTTTAATAAAATTAAAATATTTATAATAGATTTATAAATACAAAATAAAATCAATAAACAAAAATCTCAAATAATTATTGCAACTATTTTTTTCAAATGCACTATCAAGAAAACCAGTTTCAAAAATTGTTATACTAGTTATACGGATGAACTGGGAAAGTGGAAAATTGATTATTTTGAGAAACAATTTTGTAATTTTTTTGTCCAAGATCCTATATTAAAGCAACAAGGTTAAAATATTTTCTAGACCTACTTATAGTTGATTAGAAAAGTACTGAATAATCCTAAGTTGATTCGGCAATTGTCCTACTCGTATACTCATACGAGTATACGAAGGTAAGAAGGTAAAATAAGATTATGCTTTCAGATGCTATATTTAATACCCTAACTCTAATAACCTACTTAATTCAATTTCAAGTTGTGCTAAAAATTGGATCTAATAAATAAAATGGATCATATTTTATTATAAAGTAATTATGGTTTAATACTTTGAAAGAAGGTAGAATTTTCCTGCTTTTGTGTTGTTTCTGTTTTTATGTTTGCTTTATTCTGTTTCATAATTTAATTAACATAATGAGAGAAATATTAAATTATTTCAAAATTTCCACTCCCAAATTTGTTAGTTTCTAAGTTCTAATCATGTAATATCTCAGGAATAGCTTTCTTTCTTCAAATATTCTTGGAAAAGTATAAATTTTCCTGATTTATTTTTTTGAAGTTTTAATCCTCCACTTCCTAAATATCTCTAAAGTTTTACAGAAAAATATTTCCATCTCCCATGCTTTTGTTTCTTATTGATTTGATGTGAGCATTGATTTTTAGACATTCTACTTTACTCGTAGCAGAAATTCCTCTAACTACAAAAGGTTTAATATGTTTTCCTGTAGTGCTTTCTAAGGGGAGTTTCCATGATATGTATTTTGGAAAAACAGTTATATCTGGAAACTAGTGTCATTTCTAGGTCACCTGCCACTTCAAAATATTGTAAAAGTAAATATAGATGACTCTTTTGAGGGTCAGTTCCCTATTTTTAATTATTTATGGCTTCACTCTGTTGTCTGTTCTTTTCCTTTTAACTCTCCATTTTAATTTCTTATTATATTTCTTTCTATTAGAAGAAAAATTAGATATATATCTTTGGAGACTATAAATTGTAGAAAAAGAGTTTGTGAGTTTCTTACAGAGAAAGGTAAATTCTGAGATATTATTTATAAGTGCTACATAGTTCATAACTTACATAAAAGTAAAAAAAATTACAGTAACATACACAATATAAAATTCAAACTATATCCACTTCCCATTTAAAAAACTATGTATTTCTTTTGGTTTGGGGACCACATCCGGTGGCACTCAGGGGTTACTCTCTGCTCTGTGCTCAGAAATTGCTCCTGGAAGGCTTGGGGGGCCATATGAGATGCAGGGAATTGAATCTGGATCTGTCTTGGGTCAGCCAGTGCAAGGCAAATGACCAACCTCTGTGCTACTGCTCTGGCCCCACTCTCCACTTCCCTTTTACTTCTTCTATCTTATCTATAGTCCTTTTTGAACTTACCAATGCTAACGTTTTTGTTATTGTTTTAGGGGTAGACTCATCTGTGTTTGGGGCTCATTCTTCATTCTGTGTCAGGACCACTCCTGTGGCACTCAGAACTGTGTCCAGTATTGGACTTGAACTGGTGTCTCTGTATGGAAAGCAGATGTGTCAAACCTGTTCTATCCCCCCTGTCTGTGGTGTTGATGTTTTTGTAGTATCCCCAAAAATGAAATTAAAATTTGAGAAAGTACCCACACTTAAATTTAATGAAAATTAATTACATATTTAAAAGCACTTGACAAAATCAATTAAATAAGCAAATTGTCAAGGGCCTGTTGCTTCAGAAATCAAATTCTGTCTTTGACATCTTTCCAGCTTATGAGTCTGAACACATGTTTATCCTTTCTCTATCTTCATATCTATAGTACTTTTATTTATATCACTGAGTCTTAGTGAGAAGTAAATTAGACCACGCATATAAGTGTTCCTATTGTCTATTTCCTGGTAGATAATCCACAATACATTAATGTTAACTTCTATTGTTGATTTTTTTTTGTATTACTATGTTTGGGGTATAATTTATTTATTTATTATTATAAATGGTTCATTAGCTAAGGGGACTCCATGATCCTTAAAGGATCATCTTCCCTGATAGGTATCATTTTAAACACAATCTATTAGTATCAAGTTTGATAAAGAAAATGTTGATTAAGGGGCGGGAGTGGTGGTGCAGCAGTGAAGGTGTCTGCCTTGCGCACTAGCCTAGGACAAACATATGGTCCCCCAAGCCAGGAGCGATTTCTGAGCACATAGCCAGGAGTAACCCTTGAACATCACCAGTGTGGCCTAAAACCCCCAAAAATGTTGATTACAAAAGGCTATATCTAATTATCGAAATGAAATCTACAAATGGTGAGTCAAAATATAGTTTCTGCTACTAGCAAGCCTTGTGTAGATAATATTAATTTGGTACAAGTAATTAGGCTTAAGTGGAAATAGGAATTAAATAAGGTACAAAGATTGAAGAGTTATCTGAGATAGTGATATTTGATCTTGGATGTAAAAGAGTCTTCCCTTTTGAGCAAGAGATAGAGGAGGTAAAAATCCTAATATGTGATTGAGTTTGATATGTCCTATAAAAGTAAAATTCCAATGTGTCAGAAAACAAGTGCACTCAGAAAGTGGGGTCAGAAAGAGTATAAGTAAACCATAGGAGAATGGCGTAAAACTACATAAAATTAGAGTAGCTGGAAGCAAAATTGGCCTCTGAGGATATAGAATCATTAACTATATAAATTCTATAATACACTTCCAGTTCCTAAAATATAGGAAAGCAAGACGCTGTCTCATGTTTTCCAACTATGTCTCACAATATTCTCTTTCCTTGGTGCAGTAGAATTTTGTGTAGCCAGGTTGGAAGCTGAGAAGGAGACAACGTATGTGGCAGTCAGTGTGGAAGGAAGCTTGAGAAAACCGAGATTCAGCATGTGAAATTCAATACCAGGTATTTTTCAGGGATTTATAAATCAGATAAATTACATATGAAACCTCTAGCTGCCCACTATCCTCTCAAAAAAACAAAAAACAAAAAACAAAAAAACAAACTAACTTATCTATAGTGCTAAGATAGATTCTGTTAAAGGCTAGAAGATAGGATCTTGTGGAAAATAAAGCCATGACAATAGTCCATGGGGAAAACACCATGATATGACAAAAAAAATATGCAGCTATATATTTGTCATATATTTCAGCTTTCTAACATATTTTACAACTGTAGATAAAAAGAGCACCATATTTTTCCAGCTAGCTGTGATTTGCAATTTTCATTTTTGTATGATCAATAGTCCAAGACTATGACCAGGAATAAAACAAACCCATTATGTCAAATAATAAATAAAATACAATGTTTTTTAAAACTCCCAAATAAATGGACATTTTATGAGAAAAGTGAATAATTTTGAAGTACAATAATGCTTTATAACTATGATTCTAGATACATAAGCTCAGAAGCATGTATAAAGGCAAGGAAATTTGACCTGTAAGAAAACAAAAAGGAAATTAAGAAATCAATAAAAACAGATGCCCAAATTGTCCAGATGTTAGAATTAGCAGACAAGAATTCAAAACATCGATTATAAATATGTTCAAGGACTTAAGAAAAATGCTGGTCATATTGTGTGAACATATGGAGTATCTCAGTAGAGAAATGAAATCTCTTCAAGAAAGGGCCAGATTAAAATCTAAAAACTTAATTATAAAATATAGAAAATAAAAATTCACTAGTATGCTTTCCACTTATCTTAGAGATGTCTGAGTAAAGATTAGTGGTTTAGGAAACATAAATAAAACATTTAATATTATTAATAAAGAAAAAAGACTGAGACCTCAATTGAAATTAAAAGGTATATTATGTCTGCTGTCATTAGCTTAATTACAAGGCATGCATAATAGAGAATGAAATAACTAAAATTAAAAAATTAAAAATAAAACTAGGATAAACATAATAACCTAATTCTACATTTAACATAAACTATGTTCATTCATACAATATGTTACTGGGTGAGCAGAAGACACATTGATCAATAAGAAAGAAAAGGTCAAAAATAGGTACAAACTTTAATTGCCGATCTGTTTCTGACAAAGCTAAATTAATGTGACAATTTAGTCTTCAACAAATGTGGCAAGGAAAATCAGCCTTTCACATGGTACAAATGGGGATAATCTTACAACTCATGCTTCATTGCAAAACAAATTCAATTCAATTCTAGTATAAATTATAAATCTGTTAAGCTTTTAGAAAAAAATACATGCAAAATTCTTATGAAGCAGAATGAGGAATAAAGTTTTCAGACATAATTTTAAAAGTTTATCAATTAAATTTCATCAAAATTCAGCTTTTTGGGAACAAGGCAGAAAGTCCAAAACAGTGCAGTGTATGTTTAGCATGAAAAGGGCCCCAAATTTGAGACCCTGATGTCACATGATCCTAACAAACACAGCACCAATGGTCTGTCTGGTCCTCAGAGTACCCCACATGGCCAGTCCTGAGCATCACCGCACTGCCATTGCCAAGCCGCAAGCCATTCCACTCATTCCCCTGGTGTGGACATGGCTGGCAGTTGACCGCAGACTCTGAGAAAACCCTATAAAACACACTATAAAAAAAAGCATTTTAATTCTTTGCATTGTGAAAAATGCTGAAAGGATAAAGAGAAGTTAAACTTGGAGAAAACCATATTTGTCTAAAGTAAAATTTCAGACAAATTATTATTATGGAGAACATATAAAAGACATTTAAATTATGAAAATTAATAAAATACATGATTTATTTGCAGGTAAATACCCAGAAGTGGGGTAATTTGAATTCTGTAGAATTTCTATTTTTAATTGCTTTATTTAAGCACTGTGGTTGCAAAATTGTTCATTGTTGGGTTTTAGCCATACAATGTACACCATTCTTCACCAGTGCACCCTTCCCACCATCAATGTTTCCCATTTCCCTCCTACCCTCACCCTTATCTCCTCCTGTTTCTAGGGTAGACAGTTTGCTTCTCTCTATCTCTGTTGTCTGTCTGTCTGTCTCTCTCCCTCTCTCTCTCCCTCTCTTTTCTCTTCCTCTATGTCTCTCCTCTCTTTTCTTTTGACACTGTGGTCTGCATTATAGTTAACTGAGGGGTGCTTTACTGTCATTTTTTTCCCTTTCAACACCAAGTTCTTTTCCAGAGTAATCAGTTCCAACTCTCATTGTCATAGTAGACCCTTCTCTACCTCTACTTGCACTCACTGATCTTTGTGGTGAGCTTTCTACCCTGGGCTGAACCACCTAACCTTTATCTCTATTATCTCTAGATATTGCTACCATACTATCCCTGGTTTTTACTATATCTTACAATAGCCAAGAACTGGAAACAATCTAATTGCCTATTGAGAAAAATGTTGTAGAAACAGCAAAATGTCAGCTATGAAAATCAAAGGGAATCTTGTTACTTTAGCAACATAGATGGACCTAACTTGGATATCATGTTCAGTGAAATAAATCAGACACAGACAAGCACTATATGATTTTATATGTGGTATTTAGAGAAAATAGATGAACTAAATCAGGAAAAATATGAGCTTCTCATTACTATACAAATTATACATAAGTCATTTGTCTAGAATTCAGCTGCAGTTATAACCCAGGTTCAAATTCTGGTTGTTGTATTAATTTTTAATTATATAGTCCTAGTGGTGTGGATGGTGAGGCCTATCTCGGCTCAGTCTGGTGCCTGCAGCCTTTTCGGCCAGTGGGAATGTGAAGAAATGATACTCAGCAATCAGACGAAGTTTCAGGAGATATTAAACTTTATTACAAGGCCTTAACCAACATTTATGCCTTCTAAGCTAAACAGCCTCTTTCCTGCTGCTCTACATCAATCCTGTGTCTGATTTCTCATGCCTCCCCACAAACAACCCTTAATTACCAGTCACAAACCCCTGCCAGCTGTGGGTGGGTTTCAACATCCAGGTGAGATTAGCATAAAGTATTGGAGTGGGGAGGGGCAACACCTGGTACCGCCTATGGTCCCCCTGGTACTGCCAGGTAGGGGTCCCCAGACAAAAAACAAACTACAAATAACAAAAAGAAAATTAATAAAATAAATAATCATGAATAAATATACAAATGATAAAGTCATTTTTAATTAATTTTATTTATTGACACTGATACCAAATTTGATCATTAAAATTATTACAGAAAACACTACAGAATGAGAATATTAAGTAATCTTAATAGATTGGATGCACAAGTCCTAAGCAATATTAGAACATATGCATTATTATATAAAATTAAAAGATAGGGTAATTGGTAGTCTCAGAAACAGAAGGTTAATAGGATATAAAATGTCAATCAGATTAATTGTAAAAATATAGAAGAAATGTCACATGAAACTCTCAAATTTTTCAGAAAAGTATTTACAACAAAATTATAATCTTACTTAGTTAAATCTTAAGTATTAAAACTATTAGTATTAAATATAGCATATTCTAGCTTATTTGTTTATAAATTATTATCATCTTATTCAGAAATTTTTCTTTTTATCTCCACATATTACAATTATGTGGAACTTAGTAAAAATAAGACATTTTCTTACCTCTAACATTATTTCATTTTAAATTTTAAAAATACAAACTGAAAATTAAAAACATAATACGTTGGGAGGTGTTACTTTTTTTTTTTTTAACAATTTCTAGATGGATACTGTCCCACTGAGCTTTGAGTGGTGGTAACTAGTGTTTAATATAGAAGTAGTGACTAAAGACAACTTATAAGGTTTAAAAAATAAATGTAATATAATTTAATTGACTTAAATCTAATAATCTTACTCTTAATAGGTGACACTTTGTGAAGTGAAATATCCTTAATCCTTTTACTTTACTTATTTTCTAAAAAAGATTCATCCATGTTTTCCTGAATCATCACAATTCATATGTCCTTATAATGCTTCAGTTCAGTTAGACTACATGAGATAACAAAATCATATTTATGTGCATACTCATTCATAAAGAGCATATAAATAGCCACATGCCTAAATCTGGAAATGTAATAAGAGTTTATGTAAGGTGCTTGCTTTTCAACCCTGCAACCAAATTTTGGTCCTAAACCCTGTTCTCAAAAATTTTCCCCAAGCATCAAACCTAGAAATGGTCCTTAAATTTCTGCTTTGTGTAGACTAACCCCTCCCCACACCCAAAATACCATAGTTTTAAAAATAAGTGTTCTTTCTTGGGGTTCAGGATTAGTCTAATGGCTAAAGTGAGGTTCCTGCAGAAGACCATGACATTGATGTTTTATAGCACCATATGAACAGACTGTGATTCTCCTCCTTCAGTTAATATGGAAATCTCTGCTGCCTAAAGATCCCAAGGAATGACTTCCAGCTGTACCAAAGCAAACCTGGAAATTAAGTTCAAGTCATATGAGGTTCCAATACTTGGTAGCAGGGGGATGAGCATCATACCAACTCCAGCAAGCTTCACCCATGACAAGTGCTTCCACCAGAATGCTCATGGGTATTATAATCTCTCAAAAGTTTTATAACCAGTGTGGAACATCATACCCTGATGGGTTACTCCTGGTGAGCTACAGTCAAACCTGTGTGCAAACACTGGTCATCACATAACAAAGAGGGAGAGGGTGGGGAAATACAATAATAATAAATGTAGTCATGGTAATAATATCAGAGATGATGATGTTAATAAATGCTTTAAAAATTCTATTCCTTGGTGCTTTCCTGGTGTTTGGAAGGCTTCTGCTCCTTCCTGGGTGATGAAATCAGACCTCTGTATCTAGAGATCTCAGTATCTGCACAGGTCCAGGAGTGGGACTTATGATGAAGTCTTTCTTTGTGGTTCTAGAAGTTCTGTTCCCTCAGTGTCATTTTAATCCATCTTCTATGGTTGGTGGTCTTGGTCTTTGCACTGATCCTAGGATGGAACCTAGGATAGCGTCTTGCATTGTGTTTCCAGAAGCCCCATTCCGTTGCAATTGTCTCAGCCAGACCTTTGGAACTGGGGATCATGGTTGTTGTGCAGGTCGTAATTCAAACCCTAGACTGGGTTTTTTTTTATTGGTCCCAAGATATATACAGTCCAGTCATGGTTCTAGTAGCCAGTCATCTGTAAATCACGATCTTGGCTTTTGGACTGACCAAAGGGTGACAAGTCTTCTTGATTTTGTCTTATCGTTAGCTGGTGAGGTAGGATAACCTGCTCTTAGGTCAAGTTGTTCCCATTTTCCTCGTTGTCAGGATATAGTATTAGAGCTGGCACTTGTTGGTGGCCCAGCAGTATTAAGGATGTCCCGGTTGGGATTTGTTTCCGGTAGCTGTTGTGAAGAACTTTGTCGTTTCTATGTCTGGGATCCAGGGTTCAAGGCTGGACGGATGGTGTCTAATCACCTGGGATCTAAGTTGGGTCCGCATGACATATTTTCAAGGTAGGAGATATCCCTCTATTGTAAACAAGTAAATGAACCTGAACGGAGTCTATAGTTAATCCCATGACAATATACTCTAAGGGTGGAGAAACCCCATATCTCTTAGGCCAAGTGAATTCCTTTTCGAATGACCCCAATATTTACTGTGCCATTGCAGGAGGGAAAAAAAGGCAAAAAGCACAAAACATTTTTTAATTTTTTTATATATATTATTTTTAATACTCATTTTCTTTATTATTTTTATTTTTATTTACCTGTCTAATTCTTGTCGATTTCCTTGTTTTGGTGTGGTTATTGAAGTTGTTGTCCCCATTTATATTTATGTTTTTCCTTCTTTTCTTTTCTTTCTTTATATGCCCTGCCATGTTTTTTATATCAAGACCATGGCTATTTTTGTGGTGCTTATCGTTGTTATTGTTGGAGTGCTCACTGGATATTTGACACTTCTTTTTGTACTGTTGGGGTGCTTCACCTTATTTTTCTCCTTCGTCTCTCAAACAGATGATGAGAGCCTCTAGAAGGATTCCGCCCATTTTTGGCATATTAGACTTTTACCCCAGTTTATTACTTTTCTTTTCTTCAAACAAAACCAGACAACTTGAACTATCTAGTCCTGCCTCCCACTTAGAGGAGGAAATAAGGGAGGCACCAAGACCAAACAGGTGCAAGATTACTAAGTAGTAAACTAGGTACAGAGGGGACCACATTTTCTAGCAGCCCCGGGGGTGAGGAAGGAGGATTTGGGAGGTAGGACAAAAACGGAGGTGTAGGGAGGACAAATCGGTGATGGGAATCCCCCCTGATTTTATGTAAATATGTACCTAAAATATTATTGTCAACAATATGTAAGCCACTATGTTCAAAATAAAAATTATATTAAAAAATTAAAAAAATAAAGATTTAATTAAAAAAAAGAATTCTATTCCTTTGATTTCTGGAATCTATTAAACATGTAATAGTTGCTTTATATGACTCGATAGTGAAATATTCAGTAAAGTTTGCCTTAACATAATATTTTGAATGAATATAAATATCAATTTATATTTTAAAAGTTTTAACTGATTTTGTAAAAGAAAAATAAAGTTCTACACAAAAGGTTTTTCTCAATCTCATATACCTACGAAACAAGGTAATTTTTTCATCTTTGTTGAAATCTTTAATCAGTTAATCCATATTAATCAGAATTATTCTAACCTTTGTTTAAAAACATAAATAAATAAACTAAACCACAATTTAAGACTTAAATGAGCATTTTAGATGTTGTTGTAAACCTCTTAAATTTTGAACACAGCATTTATATAAAATCTATAAAAATGTCTCTCCTTGCTTATTGCATTAAGTAAGTTAGTGCTTCAAAACATATGTTACACTGAGCAACCTCCAAATTCTTCCATCAATATACCCCATTTGTATTAGGTTTCAGAAAGGTCATCAGACTATAAGAAGTTGAGAAAGGTTTCTTGAGTTTCAAGTTCTAACTTAGCATTAACAGCCATACTGTCAAATGTGCCCTTTAGAGAGGAAGTTTTGACCTACCAGAAATAGGCAATTGCGCTGCAAACTCTATGAAGAAAGCATTTGATGGGCAGGTCTGAGCAAGAAAAAAAAAATGTTCTCTTAAAGATTCCTTACAAACCAATTTTTTACTTTCATATTGAAAAACAAGCAAGCAAAAAAAAAAATAGGTACAAAGAAGTGAATATGCTCACCAGGCAATTATAGTCATTATGCAGACTCATACATTTAAGATCTTTAGAGCTTGCCTTTCCATTTAGACTATTCTTTTTTTTTTTTTTTTTTTTTTTGGTTTTTGGGCCACACCCGGCATTGCTCAGGGGTTACTCCTGGCTGTCTGCCACGAAATAGCTCCTGGCAGGCACAGGGGACCATATGGGACACCGGGATTCGAACCAACCACCTTTGGTCCTGGATTGGCTGCTTGCAAGGCAAACGCCGCTGTGCTATCTCTCCGGGCCCACATGAAGTCTTTTTTTTTTTTTTGTTTTGTTTTGTTTGGTTTTTTGGGTCACACCTGGCGGTGCTCAGGGGTTACTCCTGGCTGTCTGCTCAGAAATAGCTCCTGGCAGGCATGGGGGACCATATGGGACACCGGGATTCGAACCAACCACCTTTGGTCCTGGATCTGCTGCTTGCAAGGCAAACGCTGCTGTGCTATCTCTCCGGGCCCCCATTTAGACTATTCTATTGTTCACTAATTTAAGGGTGATAAAAACAAAGGGAGCATTGAAATAGGAAAAGAAGACAAGTTGAATCTTAAGCTTTGCATGTTGAATGCTATATTCTTATTAAAATGGAAACTCACCTTTTTGAAAATCTTGTCTTTAAAAATCATATAAATTATATAGAATCAATAGAAGTGGTTATATTATGAAGATTTTTACTATATAAAATTCCACTTCCAGTAGAATTTGAATCTCCTTAATAAATAATATTGTTACTCATTTTCATTTATTTATTGATGGAGTTCCAGAATGATTTTTAAGTCTTAATTCAAGTATATACTCTCAGAATTAAGTAGAAAATTCCCTATTTTATGGATTCTTTTCTTGTGGAAGGAGTAATCAAAATATCGTGAGATGGATTAGCCAAGACAAATGTAAAAATTTACATGGCAAATTTACATGTCAGTACGTTTAAAGACAACTAAGAGGAAATAGATGTTACTTTCGTTGTAAGGGGCCTGGGCTATAAGGAGAGAGGGTTGGAATTACTGCATCCTTCAGGGAGTGAAAAGAAGAATTTTTCTTGTCAATAAAAAAATTTGGAGCCTGCACTGGTATGTCTGAATATCTGCATTACTGAGTGGAGATTGGTGTATAAGGTAATGTCCGTTGAGTACACTACTGTTTCTCATGAAATCCACAGCTATTCCATTAGTCCTGAATTCCACTATCATAATAACAGTTGTGTTACTATGAAAAGAACCTACACTGGCATATTAAGAAAAGTCATATATTTACACAGGTGTATATATGCGGAGATTTATCTTTGTGTATGCATCTGGAAAAGTTAATATATTTCAAGACCTGAAAGGCCAGAGATGGCTTGACTTCAAAGTCACTCATTCAATTTGTCATGGCTGGAACTTCCTACTTTTTAAAAATATATAAAAATCACTTTATTTAAACACCAAGGTTTACAAGGTTGCCCACAATAAACTTCTCTTTTTTGTTTGCTTGTTTCACAGTTATAAAGTTCTTTATAATTGAGTTTCAGTCATATAGTTTCTAACACTCTTAACCAGTACATATTTCCTGCTGTCACCAATGTCCCCAGTTTTCCTTCTGCTCTCCTCCATACCCTCTCTTTTGCCTTCTCCATGGCTGCCTCTATGGCAGACATTTTTCTTTTCCTCCTCCTTCTCATTGTCCTTCTTTTCCTCCTTTATTTTTTCTTTTAGACACTGTGGGTTTCAATATTGTTACTGAAGAGACAGGCACTTGAGGGCTCTCCACAGCTAGTTACTAGAGTGTTATAAATTTGCTAAGTCAACACAGCGATGTTTAAATGCCTATGAGCCTGGACCCAGAAATTCTGGGAGACAAGTTGGTACTGGGGATCCAATATTGGTTGCATACACTCCAAGCAACTTAATTCCTGGAATTATATCTCTAGCCCCAGAAATAACTTCCCTTTTAAAAGTTTGTAAAGCTTAGATCACTTGTTCTTGTCAAGAACTGTAAAAAGTACAAGGTTTTTACTTGAAGCTTACAAGTAGGCCACAGCAATTTTGAGTTCAAGAGACTTCTATATCAGAAATAAGCATGCCATGTTCTTTAGTGCAAGCATGAGCCAGAAGAGCAGTAATGCAATACCTGTTACCTGATCTAACTTTGAAGCAAGCACAAAGAAAGGTTGATGACATTTGAACATGCAGGTTGTTGTGCATCCAGGAAAGACACTTTAATATATAAAACTCAACACTTTCATAATGGACAATGTTTCCACCTTTTGTTTCAAAGGAGGCTGTCATCTATCTTCTAAGATTATAGATAAGCCATCTCTCTTCTCTGAAGTAATTCTTCTATTTTCTTAAATATTGTTTGAAAGATCACCAGATGGTCACTGCTTCTTCAAAGATGTGAAAAAGAACTAGAGATTTCATGAAGAAAAGGCTCCCAGCATTTCTCCATTAACTTAGTTTATGTTCCCAAATGTGTTGTAGGAAAACTGTGATCTATCTATGCTGAAATGTGTTACTTGGGCTCTTAAGTAGCAAAGTTGTGTGAAGTGTAAATTTAATCAAATGCTAGGCTTCATAAAAAGTCTTCAAAAAAGGCCGGAGCAGTGGGCGCAAGCTGTTGGTGGTTATGCCTTGCACGTGCTAGCCTAGGATGAACTGAAGTTTGATCCCCCAGCATCCCATATGGTACCCCAAGCCATCAGTGATTTCTGAGGCCAGAACCAGGAGTAACCCATGATTGTCAATGGGTGTGGCCCAAACACAAACACAAAAACAAAAACAAAAAATAGTTTTCAAAATATCTGCTCTTACTTGTTACCCACAGAAAACTGATTCTTTTGGCTTTCACTGGTCTAAAGGTAGATATTTTTTTCTGATCCTTAAATAAAAAATTGAGTTCTTAAAAGTAAAGAATAACATTAATATTTGATTTAACTCGAAAAAGTAATCACTTAGGTTTCCTCTTCTAGCCTGTATTCTCTCCTGAACACATTTCTTAGGGTTTCTTTGCTTGCTTTATTTCCACTCTGAAGAACCCTGTCTTCTCTCTCGAACACATACTTCTCCTCTCTTCCTTCATGTCTTTCTAAATATGTTTTAATGAAAATTTTCTTGCTTTATTACCATCACCAACAAAAAATTAATAGATGATAAGATAGAAATATTCTAAAGCAGAGTTGGAGAGACAGAACAGTGATCACATGTTCTTTATGTGACCAACCCAAATTTAGTCTAAGGCACCATATGTGGTCCCCTAAGGTTTGCAGAAGTGATTACTGAGTAGAGAAAGGAATAAGGCCCCAACATGACAGTCAGTGTGTGGCCTCCTCTCTTTCGTCCCACTAAAATTTTTCTCCCCCCCAAATATTGAAATATTTATATTTAATTTAGGGTAATAAATAGCTGTTAAAATAATGTTAAAGTAGGGCTGTAATAAAAATACAGTAGGCAAGGTGTTTTGCTTTGCATGTGATCCCTGGCATCCCAAATGGTAATCACCAAGAGTAATCCCTGAGTGAACCAGGAGTAAACCCTAACTATTGCTGGGTGTGGCCCCCCAAAGGATGAAAGCATAGCTTAAAATAAAACAATGCATTTATACTAAGATACTGAAATAATCAATTCACCTAATTTGAATGAAAACTGCTATATAAGGTCTTTAAGTATTAAATGATATCATTGCTTCATTTTAATAAAATAATTATTTAATTTTTATTATGTTTTTATAATAATTTTATCATTATTTCATGATTTTATTATTTCATTTTATTATTTTAATGAAATAATTGTTTCTATTTGTTTATACTTTTATCCTAGTAGATGTATAGAAATAACTAATATTAATAAAATTTATAGCACCACAGGGGCTGGGAAGGTGGGCGCTGGAGGTAAGGTGTCTGCCTTGCAAGTGCTAGCATAGGACAGACCGCGGTTTGATCCCCCGGCATCCCATATGGTCCCCCCCAAGCCAGGAGCGATTTCTGAGTGCATAGCCAGGAGTAACCCCTGAGCGTCAAACCCAAAAAAAAATTTACAGCACCATGATCTATCTTAATGATATATGGTGATTTAGTAACAAAAACATACCATTTCTAGTGACTAACAAATACAGGATCCCATTTCATTCAAGTACAACTAATTATCAATTAACTGAGTAGAAGTACATTATAGAGAACCTAAACTAGTTAGTGAGGATCAATTGAAAATAAACCAACTCTCAATAAGTCTAGACACCCAGTGGAACACATGTAGAGGAAATGATGATTTATTTTTGTAAAAATATCTTCATCGTATAAAAATTTGTATGAGCAAGTCATTTTAGGTAGGGCAAGGTCACCTCTTAGCTCTCAAACTAAACTTAATCATACTTAATGATCCATGCAAATGTTAGCATGAGCAGGATGGGTGAAGGTGCAGATCATCAGAGGACTCTCCTGGCAATCCATGAAGGGATGAAGACACAAAAAAGGAAAAGTGCCTCCAACACTAGCCTCTAGGTGGAGGCTATCATAGTACTAATGCCATGAATACAAAACACCAGGATTGTTTGATTATTGCTTCCTAATTGAGAAGATGCCCTTTCATGGGGAACTCTTATCAGGAATGGGAATGAGACTGTGCTAGTGTTGGGACTTTTCCGTCTATGATGGGAGCATTATAGAAAATCTTCAAATTGGGAACAAAGTGAGCTATAGTCACACCCCACCCATGGAGGACATGGAGCGGTTTACTCAGAGGTTAAAGCATACTTGGGGAGAGCTAATTTTGAACATGCTTTTATTATTCATTATACTTTTAGTATAAAAATTTAATCACTTTATTAACTGATTATAATTTGGTTTCTTCTATGAATTCTCTCTCAGAGGCAGTAAATAAAAATAAGAAAAAAACTCCGCCATTTTGGATTCCTGTTACACCAATATACACAATAAATTTGACAAATGTATAATTCAATCGTTTAAGGTCTTTGTCTAAGTAGATTCACAATGCAATTCCTAACCCTCAAAAAAACACTTTATTCAAACCCAACATTGAATTTGAACAAAAATATAGAGAACTCTAACCTTCTAAGATTCATTTCTATATTGAGTTTTTAAAACTATTCTATAAATGTTACTTATACAATTACTTTCACCTTATGTTAAAATCTTCTTTATTGTCTTCTATCATTTTTATCAAAAATCCTACTTCAGTAGTATTTAATACTTATTTTATTAAACTTCAATTCATTATCATGGTCAAATTGGAATTGATTTTATTGATTTATCTTCATATTTATATTGCTAACATAAGTTATCTTAAAGATTGGGAGATAGAAACCTAATTTTATCTATAAAAAGAGTCTGAAAGTTGTGAAAAAACATTAAGAGTCTTATTAAACACTTGCTTAGTAGAATTTGTTGTGAGCAATTCAGTTATAATAGATTAAGAGTGACAGGAGAGTCTTGTAAAAAATGGCTTATAAATATCACACAAAGTTGGTAGACTTTCTATTTTCCATTAGCCTATTAGTAAAAGCTGATTATTTTGGGCATGTATTCAAGAAGTAAAGCATCTCAATGGGAGTATTTGACCATTAGTAGAATTTGCTGCAAATGCCACTATAGAAATCAGGACATCTTTAAAATAAGATTGTCATAGATTTTGACTACCTGCCAACACAAGCTCACCATTCCTACTTAAAATGAGCACAATACATTCTGACCTGAAATCAGGCAAGAATCTAAATATATTGCATCCAAACAGGGACCAGCACCTCCAAATGTAAGACAATGTGATTCAGAGCTAAAGAAAAAATTGATGCAATGAAATCAAGCCTCACTGTGTTGATTATATTAGAAAATATGCTATAAAATTAATTTAACTAATTTCAAGATATTGGCATGATAAACAATATCAGCATAATAAAAGTCAAATAAAAAGAAAATGTAAAGTGTCTTTAATTGAAAGCAATAATGTTTTAAATATTGCATATCTAGGTGATGTTAAAATAAGTTCAATTATCTTACACAAAAGCATTAAGAAATTTAAATTTTTACAAGTTAAACTAAAATTATATGGGAATTATTAATATATTTGAAAAATAATTGATAGCTTAAAATTATACACAATAACTATACTCTAGATTCTTAAGGAATAAATAAATCTTATCAAATACACAAATGCAATAAGCAAATGGATGAGTTATGTGATAAAAATGATTTGTTCATTGAGAAAAATATCATAAATGTAGAAATTTAATTGTAGAAAACTAAGAATTGAAAACATCTTCAGATATGTTTAAAAAGGAATAGAACTAGAGTAAAATTTCTCAGATATGTAATATATCATTATAGAAAAATACAGAAAAGGGTCATTTTCATGCAAAACTTAATGATACCAACATAAAATGTGGGTAATCCCAAAATTAATAAAAACAAAGGATTAATATATGACATTTGATTTTTAATAATTAATACAACATTTTTGCTTAACTGAAATGTAAATATGCATCATATACTTTATAACACAAGTGTAAATAATATATGTCAACAATTGCATTAAAACAAGAATTGGTAACATAAGATATATCATTAGCTTTTTGTATAAGTAAAGAAAGGGCTAGTTTAAAATTTTTATTTACATGGAATATGTTTTAAATTAGACTTAATTGTTTAAACATGCATATGTAAAGAAACTTATTTTTTATTTGGGGTCATACCTTGCAGTGTCAGGGATCACATCTATCTCTGTTCTTTGGTATCATTCATGGTGATGTTGAGGGAAAGGGAAACATATGTGGTACTGAAGATTGACCCATGTCTACCACTTGGAAGGCAAGTGCCTTAACTTCTTAATTTCAGAACTCTTCCTCTGGTCCTTAAAACTGCACAGTAAAAAGCATAACATGCTCACTAGAAAAATAAAAACAGAAATACAATGTAAAAGCCAATAGTTGGTACAAATAAATTCCTATATATATATTTAATAAATTGCAAAGTATCACAGTGAAAGGAAATATATAGAACAGATGGAGGAAAAAAAGAGCAGCCATATGTGTTTATTTTCTAAGGCTGTCATAATAAAGTTCCAAATATTGATAATTTTAACAACAATTAATTTTCTCACACTGTGTGGGGCTGCAAGTGTAGATAGAACGTTCTAGCAAAGTTGTAGTCTCTATCCTGAGCTACAGATAAGGCAAGATCATTCTCCTGCTAAGTATTGGGCCATAATATAACTCTAGTAGGTAACTGTGCATGGAATATACATTATCTCAGCTCAGGAGTGATATATATATATATTACACATTATGTATATAATAACTGTATATTGGGAACATGACTGTTCCCAAGCATAAAAGAGAACACTGGTGATTTATTTTTAAACAGTATGAATTGTTTATTTCCAGGTTTTTAATTGCTTAAGCTATTTTTTAGCCTATGCAATTAGAATTGTAATTTCCCTATGTTACATTTTCCCTATGCAACTCTGATTTACCTAATCAAGTAATTATTTATAAATAACTACAAATTTATTTTGATTATTTTGAGGAAAATTTTATTAACCTAATCATCAACCTGAATTCAATTGATGCAATTTCAATTTTCTCATTTTGACTGCCTTATTAAGTAAACTTTTCTTAGAGTACTCTCCAGAAGTTATTAGAAATGTTCTGTTGGTAATCAACACTATGATTTTAAACTTGCTTTTTCGTGCTAATATTAAGTAGAATATAAACTTTAATTTTTATAATAGTTGTTTTAATTTCTTCTGGATACTTCATTTAGAATACAGTTTATGGCACAGCTTCACTACTCCTCTGTGATTCTTTGCAGAAACAACAATTTGACCAACATTTCAGAAACATTGGTATTTGGGCTGACATCACTAGGACTTTATTGAAATGAGTGTGAGCACCCACCCTTCTGCCTTCTCATAATTCTAGAAGCCCTGGCAGTCAAAAAACACACCCCACAAAATATTAGTATCAGCAATAGCGACACACTGCAGAATGACAATTCCAATATTTTTTATTAATGTCATACCTATAGGAACATAACAATTAAGATCTCAATGTATATTTGAAGCCACCTAATATTCAGAAACAAAAGAAGTAACAGGAAGATCAACTACAAGAGCATACTAAACCTTCTGACACAAATTTATGACCTCATTGTGTGATGCAATAATTTTCACATTTTCTTTTGCTGTATTCTTTTATTCTTTTCTTCTCTTCTTCTTCTCTGTTCTTGTCTTTACTTTCTTTCTTTCTTCTTTCTTTCTTTACTTTCTTTCTTTCTTCTTTCTTTCTTTCTTTCTTCTTTCTTTCTTTCTTCTTTCTTTCTTTCTTTCTTCTTTCTTTTCCTTTCTTTCTTTCTTTCTTTTCTTTCTTTCTTTCTCTTTCTTCTCTTTCTCTTCTTTCTTCTTTCTTTCTTTCTCTCTTCCTTCCCTCTCCCTTCTCCATCTCCTCCTTCCTTCCTTCCTTCCTTTCCTTCTTTCCTTCTTTCTTTCTTTCCTTCTTTCTTTCCTTCCTTCCTCTTCTTTCTTTCTTCTCTTTCTTTCTTTCTTTCTTTCTTTCTTTCTTTCTTTCTTTCTTTCTTTCTTTCTTTCTTTCTTTCTTCTTTCTTCTTCTTTCTTTCTTTCTTCTCTTTCTTTCCTTTCTTTCTTTCTTTCTTTCTTTCTTTCTTTCTTCTCTTTCTTTCTTTGTTCTTTCTTTCTTTCTCTTCTTTCTTCTTTCTTTCTTTCTTTTCTTTCTCTTCTTTCTTTCTTTCTTCTTCTTCTTTCTTTCTTTCTTTATTTCTTTCTTTCTTTCTTTCTTCCTTTCTTCCTTTCCTGCTTTCTTTCTTTCTTTCTTTCTTTCTTTCTTTCTTTCTTTCTTTCTTTCTTTCTTTCTTTCTTTCTTTCTTCTTACTTTCTTTCTTTCTCTCTTTCTTTCTTTCCTTCCTTCCCTTCCTTCCTTCCTTCCTTCCTCCTTCCTTCCTTCCTTCCTTTCCTTCTTTCTTTCTTTCCTTCTTTCTTTTTCTTTCTTTCTTTCTTTCTTTCTTTCTTTCTTTCTTTCTTTCTTTCTTTCTTTCTTTCTTTCTTTCTTTCTTTCTTTCTTTCTTTCTTTCTTTCTTTCTTTCTTTCTTTCTTTCTTTCTTTCTTCCTTCCTTCCTTCCTCCTTCCTTCCTTCCTTTCCTTCTTTCTTTCCTTCTTTCTTTCTTTCTTTCTTTCTTTCTTTCTTTCTTTCTTTCTTTCTTTCTTTCTTTCTTTCTTTCTTTCTTTCTTTCTTTCTTCTTTCTTTCTTTCCTTTCTTTCTTCTTCCTTCCTTCCTTCCTTCCTTCCTTCCTTCCTTCCTTCCTTCCTTCCTTCCTTCCTTCCTTCCTTCCTTCCTTCTTCCTTCCTTCCTTCCTTCCTTCCTTCCTTTCTTTCTTTCTTTCTTTCTTTCTTTCTTTCTTTCTTTCTTTCTTTCTTTCTTTCTTTCTCTCTTTCATCTCATTTCCACTTAGCTAGAGACAGATGTACTATGAACAACTAAATGTACCATGAACAACTATATCAACTATGTGATACATGGTCTTTTAAAAAGTGATTTATATTAAAAATAATATTTTTTTTATTTTTGAGCTCACCCAGTGACACTCAGGGGTTACTCCTGGCTATGCACTTGGAAATCACTCCTGGCATGGTGACTATATGGGATGCCAGGGGATTGAACAGCGCTCTGTCCTGGGTCAGCCACATGCAAGGCAAACCCTTACCACTGAGCCATTGCTCAGACCCCCAAATAATAATATTTTTAATGAAGAAATAATATATTTTCTGAATATTATGAGCTATAAGTCACCTCATAAAATGGATTATTCATAGAAGTACTTATCATACAAAAATAGTTTAGCATTGATAGTTGACTTTGATAGTTTGACCAAGACCAAAAACTCATATAAAATAATTAGAAATAATTAGTAATAAAGTTAACTGACCAAGAATATTATGTACAAAATATACATAGGATACAAGTTAGGGGGTATAAAATGATAAAAAGAGGTATGATATGGTAATAGATACTTTGAAAAAATGAATTATTCCTCTTAAATGCACAAACCAACATTAGCACAATAAATATTTTTTAAAAGGACAGATACTTCTACCGGATAGGCCATGGAGATAAAAGAATGGGCAATGGGTTTGCCTTCTCTGAGGTAGACCTGAGATTTATCCTGAGCATTGCATAGGTCACCCAAGTCTCACCAAAAATAACTCTTAGTTCTTGAGCCAGAGTTGAACCCTGAAAACTACTATATATATATATATATATATATATATATATATATATATATATATATATATATATATAGCCTTAAAACAAACCTAAATCACACAAACAGGCAATTCTACCAGAGAATTTTGTGGTGAACAAAAATCTGCCCTTACCGAGGTAAACTAGTTCCATCCTTTAACTCTGTTCCGCTGAGTTGATAATAGAAAGTGAAATAACATAGTGACTCTCCAAACACAGTGAGTCTCCAGATTATAGTGTTGCTTGAACATTTTTGAAAAGGGGGTGGTTGGCTTTTTATTTAGTACCACATCAGCTTCCCTCTGATTTCTGATATATGGGCCATTGTTTAGAGATAACATATGGTTTAAGAACAGAGGCTTGAATATTTACATACTTGTGGCTATAAGGTGATAAACAATCAGCAAGAATAACTTTGAAGTTATGGCAATAACCTGCTAAGTCCTAGCTGAATGTTTCCTGCTTGGCTGCTCATTTCTAACCTCATAAATCTATCTAAGCTTATTTTAACCAGGCAACTCTCTTGACCTTGGGCTTATATAAATGAGAGTATTTTAAACACAATACGTGAAAAGAAAAAATTCATAAATAATTAGTTATATGTATTTAACAAGAAAGTAGATAAAATTATTTCAACTGGAAAACATATTAATTAATAATTACAACTAAAGGAAAAATGGTCAAGTGTGGACCAGAATAAGAACAGTTAAATGTTGATATATCCATCACTTGAAAGAAGTCATTAAAATGAATCAATAGTATTTGGAAAATTAGTGTTTAAAGGTAAATAAATATATATATCAGCTTATACATTCGTTCATAAGATGTAAGAATGCCAAACATAAATATATAAAATAGTACAGTATAAAAGTATATACGTAGGATATCAATTGGGTATCCTCCAGTCTGTCAGTGTCACTGCCAATATCTTCCCCTAAGATCTTACCTCAGCCTACCACCCATCCTGACACGTAGCCACCATTTGTCCCATCTCAGGTGCGTCATCTAAGAGATGGTCCTCTTTGTCTCTGATATCAACCAAGACCATGCACACTGCCAGTGCCACTACCAATTTCTTCTCCCAAGAAATTCCCTCAGCCCACTGCTTGCTCTGACATCTGGTCTGTCTGTCCTCCTCTTCTCAAACCAAGTGGAAGCTAATGTGTCTACATGAAGACATTATAATTTATATCTAATATTTTCAGGCAGATTGGCACTAGCACTTCTTTTTCTTAGAAAATATGTAGCCTGAAAATGCAATTGCCAACTGGAAATTGGCAATTTTTCCTATCATATTTCGATTACCTCCTATGTTTAGGAAAATAACTGCAAGGTAGATAACTTCTAGCCATCTTTTATAAAATCAATCACTTTCTAACAGGGATCCTGATGCTCCATCACTCCAAACTACTAAATACAAAGAACAATGGGGAAACTACAGAGGAAAATGGCATATGGGGATATGGAGAGAAACATAGGCAAATTTCCAAGTCCATCAAAATGCCTGAGCCTAGTAGATGAGGACCTAATATCAACACTTGATGTTTTAGCTACAAAAATCAAGGAGGTGCTAGCCTGTGAAATTAAGCAAGCTATATATAAACAATTGAACCAATTCAAAGGAGAATATTTTCAGATGATGAGAGAATCCATATAAATGGAATTAAAAGAACAAAAGAACATGTTAGCAAGCCACATAGCAGATTTACACAGGTGGAGACCATGTAGATGAATTTTAAAGACAAATTACAAGCCAGCATTTATTTTTAAAAAAAAGTCAAAGAGAAAGGAGAAACAAAATGGTGGAAGAAAATATAAGGTACTTAATTGAAAAAAAGACAAAATAAATAATCTTCAAAATATAGGAATAACAGAAAGGGAGATAAAAAAAAAGGAGAAGAATTAGTTTTGAGAGATAATAGCAGAGAACTTCTCCACTCTTTGAAAAAAGGTTCCTGTTTTAACCCAAGAGGAAAAAAAGTGTGCCAAACAAAGCAGACAACACCAAGACATATAGAGATACAAAGATAAAAGAGAGAGAAGTAGATGTATTTTTTAAAAAGCAGTAAGAGAAAAGAAAAATCTTAAGTATAATGGAAAGAATATAAGAATCAAACCAGATCTCCCATTTGAAACAATCTAAGAAAAACAAAAGAATGGAAATACATGTTACTGAATACAAGAAATTTTCAACCTAGTTTCCACTACCCAACAAATCTCTCATTTTTGTGGGAGAAAGAGATAAAAACATTCTCAGAAAAATTATCTTCAACATCCATGCTAACAAAACAGACTTTATTTAACTACTCAAAGACCAATTATATAACACAAATACCCAAATCCATCAAAAGGCACAGACTAATGGTTGGGATATGGAAACAAAACTCAGCTATTTGCTCTGGCAGAAAACACACTTAAAATCTCAGGATAGAAACCCACACACTTAGAGTGTGGAAAACACTCTAAAGAAGGAAAAAAATCTTTCAAGATACTAGAAAACAAACAATAAAAAAACCTGGATCAATGAGAACAAGCAGTGCTGGCAGGGATGTGGAGAGAAAGGAACTCTTATTCACTTCTGGTGGGAATGCTGTCTAGTCCAACTTTTATGGAAAGTGATATGGAGATTCCTCCAAAAACTGAAAATTTGAGCTCTCATACGATCCATCTATACCACTCCTATACCCTAGGAACACAAAAATACATTACAAAAATTCCTTCCTTACACCGATATTCATTGCAGCGCTATTTACAATAGCCGGACTTTGAAAACTACCTAGATGCCCTTCCAATAGATGAATGCCTAAAGAAACTGTGGTACATATATACAATGGAATATTATGCAGCCATCGGGAGACATAAAATCATGAAATTTTCCTATACATGAATGTACATGGATTCAATTATGCTGAGTGAAATTAGTCAGAGGTAGAGAGAAAGATGCATAAGAGTCTCACTCATCTATGGGTTTAAGAAAAATAAAATATATTTTTACAATAATTCCCAGAGACAAAAGTGGAGGGCTCGAAAGTCCAGCTCATGACCTAAAGCTCACCACAAAGAGTGATGAGTGCAGTTACGGAAATTAACTACATTGAGAACTATCCTAACAATGTCAATGAATGAGGGAAGTAGAAATCCTGTCTTGAATACAGGTGGGGGTGGGGTGGGGAGGAGGGAGAATTGGGACATTGGTGATGGGAATGTTGCACTGGTCAAGAGGGGTGTTCTTTACATGACTGAAACCCAACTACTATCATATTTGTCATCATGGTGTTTAAATAAAGATATTAATTTTTTAAAAAACTGGATCAGCCATAGTTGTATCAGATCAGATTGCATTTAACCATAAGAATGTACTTTGAGAGACAGGAATGGTCACAAATTATTGATCAGGGAACAATAGACCAAGAATTACTAACTCTCATAAACATATACACACCAAATGTAGAGTCAGCAAAGTATGTAAGGCTTTTACTCACAAACTTAAAGAAACATGATAGTAGTAGCAGATTTCAACATGCCATTCTCGCCACTGGATAGCTCTAGTAGGCAGAATATTAGCAAGGACCCAAGAACTCTAAATGAGAAGAAGAGCAGGGAGTAATGGATCTATACAGGGCCTTTTATCTTGAAAAGCTGAATAACATTCTTATTAAATATACATGAACATTTTCTAGGATAGATCACATATTAGGACATAAATCTAACTTCTAAAAATTCACAAATGTAAGAATTATACTAAGCATCCTATCAGACCACAATGCCACAGAGATCGAGACTGATTGTAAAACGATGGTGTGGAGAAAATATAACACCTGGAGAATAAACAACATGCTGCTCAGAAACAGCTGGATCTAAGAGGAAATCAATGAAGAAATAAAGATTCCTTGAGACAAATGATAATGAATAAACAAATTACCAAAATCTATGGGACATAGCAAAAACAGTAAGTAAAAGAAAACTAGTAGCACTCTAGGCCTACACAAGAAGAGAAAATAAAAAGTCAAAATAAACAACCTAAAGGCACACCTTAAATATCTGGAAAATGAACAATAAAGGAACCCAAACACAAACAGAAGTAAAGAAATAACAAACACCAGAGCAGAAATCAACACTATAGAAACAAGAAAATTATACAAAGAATTAATGAAACCAGGAGCTAGGTTTTTTTTTTTTTTGGAAAGAATAAGCAATTTAGACAAACCATTGACAAGACAGACTCATAATGAAAAAAACGAAAAAATGCTCAAATAAATCAGATCAGAATGGAAAGGGGAGAAATTACAACAGAATGCCCAGAAATCTAAGAAAGACATTATGAGAGCTTATTATGAACAACTGTACTCTGTTAAGCTGGAGAACATAGATGAAATAGACCAGAGTTATCTGGTTATCTCCCAAATTGAATGAGGAAGAAGTAGAAAGCTAAAAAGGCCAATCACAAGTAAGGAAATGAAACAGTAATTAAGAATCTCCCCAGGGCTGGAGTGGTGGTGCAAGTGGTACAGTGTTTGCCTTGTACTGCTAACCTAGGACTGACGGTGTCCTATATGGTCTCTCAAGCCACACACACACTCCAGAAATCATTTAACTAGCACCCCATTTGGAAAGTAAACAACCAAAAAGTGCCCCCTATTTCAATGTGACGCTTACTGCATCCCTGGATCATTGCAATATGTATGTGGGGGAGAGACCTTGAGAGGTATTAGCCTCAAGGAAGGACAGGACACCATTCTCACAGTAGTCAAGTAGAGAGAACCTGGAGGGCATGGAGAAGTGATAATAAAGGATTTCCTGCTTGAACTGATCATCCCCACCCTATGCAAACATTGAAGCAAATTCCCCCAAAATGGATGCATATCCAGGTCTCCTTTGCATGTCCTGAGACATCAAATAGAGCTCCCAATAAGGAACAACAGTGCCTCCTACTGGTAAAGCAAAACAAATGCCAAAAGAATAAAGTTAGTGCTAAATAAAAATTGCTTAGTCATCCATCTTAGGGACAAAATGGTTCTGAAAGACAATACATTAAAAATAGATATATAACGGCGCGGGTCCCTGTCCTTTACACGGGCGCCTAGCCCGCCACAATTCCCGGAGACCCCAGATGCCGGCCCGGGTCCCTGCTCCTTTACACGGGCGCCTAGCCCGCCACATCCCCCGGAGACCCCAGACGCCGGCCCGGGAGGCCTGGGTGAGTCCCTCCTGCCTCACGCGGGAGCCTAGCTGGGCACATCCCGCGGAGACCCCAGACGCCGGCCCGGGAGGCCTGCGCGGGTCCCTGCTCCTTTACAAGGGCGCCTAGCCCGCCACATCCTGCGGAGACTCCAGACGCCGGCCCGGGAGGCCTGCGCGGGTCCTTGCCCTTTCACACGGGCGCCTAGCCCGCCACATCCCGCGGAGACCCCAGACGCTGGCCCGAGAGGCCTGCGCGGGTCCTTGCCCTTTCACACGGGCGCCTAGCCCGCCACATCCCCCGGAGACCCCAGACGCCGGCCCGGGAGGCCTGCGCGGGTCCCTGCTCCTTTACAAGGGCGCCTAGCCCGCCACATCCCGCGGAGACTCCAGACGCCGGCCCGGGAGGCCTGCGCGGGTCCTTGCCCTTTCACACGGGCGCCTAGCCCGCCACATCCCCCGGAGACCCCAGACGCCGGCCCGGGAGGCCTGTGCGGGTCCCTGCTCCTTCACGCGGGCGCCTAGCCCACCACATCCCCCGGAGACCCCAGACGCCAGCCTGGGAGGCCTGGGTGAGTCCCTGCTGCCTCACGCGGGAGCCTAGCCCAGCACATCCCAGGGACCACGAGCGCCTGCGAGAGTGATTTGGGCAAGTCCCTTCCCCCAGGTGGGCACCTGGAACGGCAACTTGAGCAACCCAAATAGACGGGGGGGAGATAGGGCCACCCTTCTGGACTCGCAGGTGACCTAGAGCAGTCCACCCCCCTGGACCCTAGAGTGGACCAGGGACTCCCCAAGGGCGAGGGCAGAGCCTGAAGGGTCGGACTGAGGGAACTCCTTCAAGGGAAACTTGGAGGGGGCAGAGCTCCATTGACTCCCAGAGAAAGGAGGGGGGATTGGGAGCTAGGCTCAATAGCGCCAGCAACCAGTGTGGCCAGGAGTGGAACTGCACCGCCAACAGAAATAAGGAGTAGAAAAGCAATAATACCCACTGCAGGAGGGCCGAACTCTAGGTAGCAAAGGGGAGGAGAAAGAGCCAGGTTCAACAAGCCCACCCAACAGCATCCTCTAGAATCACCTTCAGGAAGGGGACCAAAGCAGGCCGAAATTAGAAGCCACAGCACTCCAAAACACACCATTAAATACAAAGAATTATGCGTAAATCAAGGAAATCCCTAATATCTGGAGACAACATGACAAACCCTATTAAAGTTCCAAGTCCACCAAAACGCACAGATCCATGGGAAGAAGACCTAAAAGCGGTCATGAGGAAGGAAATGCAAGAATTACTAAAACAGATGAAAGAAACCCTAGCAACCGAGTATAAGAAAGCCATGGATGAAAGAATCAGCCAAATTAAAGAAGAAATGTCAAAGAACATGAGAGATTCCATACAAAAAGAAGTGAAGGATTTAAAAGACAAAGTAACAAGCCTTACAAGCAGAAACACAGAGTTGGAGAAGCACATCGAAGAACTCGAAGGAAAACTGCAATCAAAAAATGATCAAGAAACCAACAAAGAAATAAAAGGCAAAGCACTGGAAGGAAAAGTCCAATATCTAATGAATAAAGACAAAAGAAACAATCTAAGAATTGTAGGTATACCAGAAGGGGAGGAAATAGGGAAGGGGGAAGAACAGGTAGTCAGGGAGATAATAACAGAGAACTTTCCCACCCTCTGGAAAGACAATTCAGGACAAATCCAGGAAGTCAAGAGAGTCCCTAATAAAATAGACCCTAATAAACCCACACCAAGACACATAATAATCCAAATGGCAAAAAACAAAGAGAAAGAGGAACTCCTGAAAGCAATAAGGGAGAAAAAAAACCTCAAGTACAAAGGAAAAGACATAAGAATCAAACCAGATCTCCCATTTGAAATAATTCAAGCAAGAAGACAGTGGAATGACATATTTAAACGACTGAATGAAAGAAATTTCCAACCCAGGGTCCAATACCCAGCAAAACTATCATTCATATGGGAGGGCAGACTAAAAACATTCTCAAATATGAACGAACTTGAACTATTTGTGCAAACTAAGCCGATACTAAGCGATTTACTCAGAGACGAATTACACAATCCAAACCCCCGATTGTAACAACAACCACCCCACACAATACAACTGCACAACAGTCCTCTCTATCAATAATTTCCCTAAATGTAAACGGACTAAACTCTCCAATCAAAAGACACATAGTAGAGAACTGGGTTAGGAAAAATAAACCGGACTTCTGCTGTCTACAAGAAACACACCTACAGTTACAGGATAAGCACAGGCTTAGAATAAAAGGATGGAAAGTAATCATCCAGGCCAATGGAAAACAAAAAAGAGCAGGGACAGCAATTCTTATATCAGATCAAATTGTATTCAACCTCAAGAAAGTGATCAGAGACAAAGAGGGTCACTACTTACTGATCAGGGGAACATTAGATCAAGAAACACTAACCCTGGTCAATATATAAGCACCTAATCTAGAGTCAGCAAAATATGTGAGGCAACTACTGGCAAACCTGGAGAAACACATGAAGGGAAATGTGATAATAGTAGGGGACCTGAATACTCCACTATCACCACTGGACAGATCCACCAAACAGAAAAATAGCAAAGAAATAAGAGCTCTAAATGAAAAATTAGAAGATTTAGGGCTGATAGACTTATATAGAGCCCTCCATCCCCAGAAAGCAGAATACACATTCTTCTCAAGCCCACATGGAACCTTCTCCAGAATAGACCATGTCTTGGGATACAAAGCCAACCTATATAAGACCACAAAGGTAAGGATCATTAGAAGTACCCTTTCAGATCACTATGCAACAGAGGTTAAAATTGATGTCAAGAAGAAGCAATGGAGAAAAACTAATACCTGGAGATTAAATAACATGCTGCTCAACAACACCTGGATCAAAGAACAACTCAAGGAAGAAATAAAAAGATTCCTTGAGACAAATGACAATGAAGAGACAACATGTCAAAATTTATGGGACACAGCAAAAGCAGTAATTAGGGGGAAACTCATAGCAATACAGGCCTATGTCAAGAAACAGGAAAATAACAAAACCAACAGTTTAAAAGATCACCTCAAAGAATTGGAGCAACAGCAACAGAGAAATCCAACCACAACCAGAAGGCAAGAAATAATAAAAACCAGAGCAGAAATAAACAACATCGAAACTAAGAAAACAATACAAAAAATCAATGAGACCAGGAGTTGGTTTTTCGAAAAAATAAACAAGATAGACAAACCATTGGCAAAACTCACCAAAAAAAAGAGGGAAAACACCCAAATCAGTAGGATCACAAATGAAAGGGGTGAGATTACAACAGAACCCCATGAAATACAACATATCATGAGATCATATTATGAACAACTATACTCAACTAGGCTAGAGAACCCAGTAGAAATCGACAGATTCTTGGACAAACACCCTCTTCCAAAGCTGGAAAAGGAAGATCTAGAAAGTCTAAACAGTCCAATCACCTCAGAGGAAATTGAAGATGTAATTAAAAAACTCCCTAAGAACAAAAGCCCAGGCCCAGATGGATTTACAGGTGAATTCTATCAAACATTTCAAGAAGACTTACTACCACTTTTCCATAGGCTTTTCCAAACCATAGAAAAAACAGGAATCCTCCCCAACTCCTTTTATGAGGCTAATATCACACTCATTCCCAAAGAAGGCAAAGACACCACTAAGAAAGAAAACTACAGACCAATCTCACTAATGAACATAGATGCAAAAATTCTCAACAAAATCTTAGCAAACCGAATCCAACACTTCATCAAAAAGATCATTCATCACGACCAAGTGGGATTCATACCAGGAATGCAAGGTTGGTTCAACATATGCAAATCAATCAATATGATACATCACATCAACAACATGAAAGACCAAAACCACATGATCATATCAATTGACGCAGAGAAGGCGTTTGACAAAATCCAACATCCTTTCATGCTAAAGACACTCAGCAAAATAGGATTAGAAGGAACCTTCCTCAAGATAGTTACAGCTATATATGAAAAGCCTATAGCCAACATTATACTTAACGGCGAGAAACTAGAAGCATTCCCACTAAGGTCAGGAACTAGACAAGGCTGTCCACTCTCTCCACTCTTATTCAATATAACTTTAGAAGTCCTAGCAATAGCAATCCGACAAGAGAAGGGAATCAAAGGAATTCAAGTAGGGAAAGAGGAACACAAGCTATCTCTATTTGCCGACGATATGATGATCTACATCAAAAACCCTAAAGAGTCCACAGTAAAACTCCTAGAAACAATCAACCAATACAGCAAAGTGGCTGGATACAAAGTAAATACACAAAAGACAGTAGCGTTTCTATATACAAACAATGAAGTTGAGGAGAGAGAGATTAAAAATACAATTCCATTCAAGATAGTATCAAAAAATATCAAGTATCTAGGAATCAACCTTACAAGAGAAGTGAAAGACCTATACCAGGAAAACTTCAAAACACTTCAGAAAGAAATTGAAGACGATCTAAAGAAATGGAAGAACATCCCATGCTCATGGATAGGTAGAATTAACATAGTCAAAATGACTATCTTACCCAAACTTTTATATAGATTTAATGCAATCCCTATCCAAATCCAGACACAATTCTTTAAAGAAATAGAACAATCAATCACAAAATTCATCTGGAACCACAAAAGACCCAGGATAGCCAAACACATATTGAAAAACAAGAAGCTGGGAGGCATCTCCTTACCTAACTTGAAACTATACTATAAAGCCATAGTAATTAAAACAGCATGGTACTGGAACAGAGACAGGACCTCAGACCAGTGGGTCAGAACAGAATTCCCTGACATAAACCCCCAGATATACAGCCAACTAATATTTGATAAAAGAGGCAAGAATCTGAAATGGAACAAAGAAAGCCTATTCAACAAATGGTGTTGGTACAACTGGAAAACCACATGTAAGAAAGTGAAAATCGACCCATATCTCACCCCTTATACAAAAGTCAACTCAAAATGGATCAAAGACCTTGAAATCAGACCCGAATCTATAAAGTTTATCGAGAATAAAATAGGCAGAACACTCGAAGACCTATATATCAAAAAGGTCTTTGAGAATGGAGCACCAATGGCAAGAACTTTAGCATGTAATATAAACAAATGGGACTACATCAAACTAAAAAGCTTCTGCATGGCAAAACAAACCCTACTTAACGCAAGAAGACAGCTAACAGAATGGGAAAAAATCTTTTCACTCGACATATCAGATAAAGGCCTGATATCTAGAACATACAAAGCACTCAGAAAGCTGAGACCCTCAAAACCAAATAAAGCCATAAAAAAATGGGGAGATGAAATGAATAGACACTTCTCTGAGGAAGACAGAAGGATGGCCAACAAACACATGAAAACATGCTCACCTTCACTCATCATCAGGGAGATCCAAATCAAGACAACAATGAGATACCACCTTACACCAGTGAGGATGGCTCACATCAAAAATAATGGAAACAACCTTTGTTGGCGGGGATGCGGTATGAAAGGAACTCTCATTCACTGCTGGTGGGAATGCCCCCTAGTCCAACATCTATGGAGAAAAGTCTGGAGAGTGCTCAAAGAACTCAGAATTGAGCTGCCATTTGACCCAGCAATTGCTCTCCTAGGCATATACCCCCAAGATGGAAGGGCATTCATTCCAAAATACGTATGCACCCCACTATTTATTGCAGCACTCAGTATAATAGCCAAATCGTGGAACCAACCTCGATGTCCAACAACAGATGAATGGATCATTAAGATGTGGTACATATACACAATGGAATATTACATGGCAGTCAGAAACGATACAATCACAGACTTTGCAGCAACATGGATGGACTTAGATCATGTTATGTTAAACGAAGTAAGTCAGAAGACAAAAGATAAACACAGAATGGTGGCACTATTCTGAAACACCTAGAACATATAGTTTAAACACAACTAATACCTAACAATCAAATAACAGGGTTTAACAGGGTAGAAACTTCGAACACTGTAATACTCAACATATACGTGGGAGCAGTGTCCAAAATTCATGAAAAAGGAGCAACACAAACACTTGACAACACATTATACCACAAAGAAAGCAGCAACAACAGAAACAACAGCATTAAGAGAACAGGTAAGTAATCAGACTTCCAAAACAAAGGCCCACAATAATCCCTTAGAGTTCGTATACAGGAACACAAGTATAGAACACCAAGGGAAATCACGACTGCAATGGCAGCATACCATAGCACTATGTTTTAATGCCTTTATCTTACTATATTTTAAATAACCTCTCAGCTTTTCTGTCCACAGGCGCCCTTGGATACAAAGGGCGGACAAACTAAGATGGCAACTCGGGATACCACACGAGATACCATACATAGCATGCACTACGAGAGGGCCACGAGAAAACTCTCTAACATATACTTTATCTCTAGGTTATTCCTTCTTTTAGGAATTGAAGCAAGTGACCAGTCAGACCACCGAAGCAGTGCCTGTGATGTACAGACTTAAACTACAGGCTCTATTCTTCGAACACATTCAACCTAACCAGCATTCCCTTGCTATTCTCCCCTCTCTTCTCACTACTTTTATTTTTTTTTAATTCTATTCCTCTCTTTACTTTTTCCCCTTTCTCTTCTCCTTTTCTTTCTAAGGTATTTTCTCTTTCCTCTCACTGCATACCCCTCCCATATACCTTCCCCTGTCTCCCCTCTGGAAATCCAACTATCCCTTCACCCCTCAATTCCATCCAGATCTCCCACCATATTAAAACTCTTCACCCTCAATCCTTAATCTATTAGGCATCAAGGCCGACCTCCTACCCAACGAAACAGTACCCAGCACCCAGGCGAGGGGACACCCAGTCAAACCCACACCTCGTCTCCTGCAAGAAAAGACAGCCAACTCCCTGCGGACTCATGCTGTGCGGCCTTCCCTACCAACTCCCCCTAACGTGGACTGTTTCTTGAAACCGGATCTAGGTCCAAAAGTATCCCCAACGCAAGAACTCTTCCAAGACCTCCCTGCCACAAATTTTTACCAATCTGAAGAAGGTCAGGGGGTGGGATAGGAAGATGCCTGGGAACCCACACACCACAGGAAACACCCAAAAGACAATGGGAAAAACTGTACCTCCAACATAGGCATAAGACTGGTAATACACCACCTCTTTACCTACTCTCCCCCAAATGTAAGGTAGTCTTTTGCACCACTTTGGTCCCTTAAAAAACCTCACTAACTCACCTTAAATTTTTTTTTAATTTTTTTATTTTTTTTTTAATTAATTATTTTTTAAATGTTTGTCCTACATATACATTTGTGAGCGCATACATTTTTATTTCCTTTTTTTTTTTTTTCTTTTCCTCGCTTTTGGGTATGTGACCTGTTTCTGTTATCCCCTCTGTCCACCCACAAATACACAGACATTATAATGTAGCACCACTTCCCCCTGCAAAGGCACACCAAATAAAGGGGAAATCTTACATATAAAAAAAAAAGAGCTCTTGTCTACTAGAGATGGGAACTCATAGTTGTTTACAAAACAGGGATATCTCCTACCTTGAAAATATGTCATGTGGAATCAACTTAGACCTCAGGTGATCAGATACCATTCATCCAGCCTTGAACCCTGGATCCCAGACATAGAAACGGCACAGTTCCTCACAATAGTGGCAAGAAACAAATCCCAGCCGGGACTGCCTTAATACTGCGGGGTCAACAACAAGGGCCAACTCTAACATGATTTCCTGACAATGAGGAAAATCTGAACATCCTGACCTCAGAGCAGATTAACCTACCTTACCAGCTAACGACAAGACACAACCAGAAGTCTCGGCACCCTTTGGTAGGTCCAAAAGCCAAGATCGTGATTTATAGTTGACTGGCTGCTAGAACTACGACCAGACGGTATACATCTTGGGACCAAAAAAAAAAAAAAAAAGCCCTAGTTTAGGGTTTGAACTATGACCTGCACAATAACCAGGATCCCCAGTCCCAAAGGTCCGGCAGAGAAAATTGTAACGGAACAGGGCTTTTGGAAGCACAAAGAAAGATGCTATCCTAGGTGCCACCCTAGGATCAGGGCAAAGACCAAGATCACCAACCACAGAAGATGGTTTAAAATGATACGGAGGTAACAGAACCTCTAGAACCACAAAGACTGACTTCATCATAAGTCCCACCTCAGGAGCTGTGCAGATACTGAGACCTCTAAACACAGAACAGAAGTCTTCCACACACCAAAAAAAAAAAAAAAAAAAAAAAACCACCACCGGGAGAGTAAAGGCTCCTGAGCAAAGTCTAGTGTTGATCCCATGACAGTATGCTCCAAGGACGGAGAAACCCCATATCTCTTAGGCCAAGTGAATTCCTTTTCGAATGACCCCAATATTTACTGTGCCAGGGCAGGAGGGAAAAAATAAAAATACAAAAAGCACAAAACCTTGGTTATTATCTATATATTTTTTACCTCCATTTATTATTGTTGTTATTATTTTTATTCACCTATCTATTTTGGTCGATTTCTCTGTTTGGGAGTGATTATTGAAACTGTCCCCAACCATACTTATATTTTCTCTTCCTTTCTTTTCTTTCGTTATGTGCTATGCCATGTTTCTCATTTCAAGACCATGGTGTGTTTTTTTTGTTTGTTTGTTTTTGCTTGTTTTGCTTTTTGTTGTTTGTTTGTTTGCCTGTTTTTTTTTTTTTTTTTTTTTTTTTTTGTGGTGCTTATCGATACAGCTCAAGCCCTCACTAGATATTTGACACTTCTTTTGGTACTGGTGGAGTGTTTCACCTTCTTTTTCTCCATCTCTCAAAACGATGATGAGAGCCTCTAGAAGGATTCCGCCCAGTTTCGGGGTATTAGATCCTTACCCCAGTTTATTACTTTTCTCTTTTTCAAACAAAACCACGCAACTTGAACTAGCTAGTCCTGCCTCCAGTTAGAGGGGGAACTAAGGGAGGCATCAAGACCAAACAGGTGCAAGACTACTAAGTTGTGGGTTAGATAAAGAGGGGACCACATATTCAAGCCGACCTGGGATGAGGGAAGAGGAAATGGGAGGTAGGACAGAAATGGAGGTGTAGGGAGGACAATTTGGTGATGGGAATCCCCCCTGATTTTATGTAAATATGTACCTAAAATATTATTGTCAACACTATGTAAACCATTATGATCAAAATAAAAATTAAAAAAAAATAGATATATAAAGAAAACTTCACTAATGCAGAATGAAATATAAATAAAAGATAAATGCAAATGCAGACAAAGAGACAGTTCTACATCAGAGATTGAAATTACTAAAAGAATTAACTGAAGAACTGAAAAATTAACTGAAAGGAACTGGAGAAATAGTAAAGCTGCTTAGGCACTTGCTTTGTGCAATTTACCTGAGTTCAATCACCAGCACTTTATACGGTTTCCCCAATCCCTGCCTGGAGTGATCCTTAAGTACAGGGCTAATAGAAAATCCTGAGCACAGCTAGGTGTGGCCCAACCCCTCAAAATTCTAAAAATGATTATTAGGAAAAAAAAATATCAGTGAGAATCATAATAAAAGGCTTAATCTTACAGAATAAAATTTAAGTAAAATTAATATAAATATCTGACAATGACTAAAATTGAAGAAATATATTTTTAAAAATAAAGAAAAGCTTTGAGAACTAGTATACTCTAACTTAATAAAAGAAATATTAAGAAAATGGAAATGCCAGAATAATGAAGATAATGAGAAAGGTGAAAAGGGGGAGAGAGAAGGAGGAAGTGTCAAAGAGAAAAAGATGAGAAAATCATGTCTTAAAAGAAATTATCAATGAGAATATTTCAAATTTATAGGGAAAAGTAACTCAAAACCCCAATAGTCTGGTATAGCATACAATTCTAAGTGGAAAAAAATACAAATAAGATACATTTTTATTAGTTATCAGAAATCAAATAGATGTATTTGTTACAAGAGATGGTAATATACAGATCGCACTAAATTAGGGTATCATTATATATCAGTCAGACAATGTACAAATTGGTGGGTCCAGAGTGATAGCCTGGTGATAGGTGTTTGCCTTGCATGCTGCCGACCCAGGATGAACCCGGGTTCAATACCAGGCATCCCATTAGGTCCCGCAAAACTGCCAGGAGCAATTTCTGAGCAGAGTCAGGAGTAACCCCAGAGCGCTGCCAGGTGTGGCCCCAAAACCAAAACAGAATAAAAATATATCGACAAGTTGGGAGATAATGCAACACAATATTTGCAGTTCTTGGAAGAAAATTTTTCAGCAAGCATTCTCTATTGGCAAGATTTTTATTAAATGATGATGAAGAAGGTTTCCCCAGTAAAAACATAATCTAATGAAACACTAGATCAACACTATGAAAAATGTTGAAGCGAGTTATTTTTATAATAGTTATATATACATATATATGTATGTGTGGCCCAAAAACCATATATATATATATATATGGTTTTTGGGCCACACATACACACCTGGTGACACTCAGGGGTTACTCCTGGCTATGTACTCAGAAATTGACCCTGGCTTAGGAGACTATATGGGACACTGGAGATGGAACCATGGTCCGTTCTAAGTTAGCACGTGCAAGGCAAATGCCCTACCCTTGCACCACTGCTCTGGCCCAATATAAGAATTATATTTTATAAAATAAATAAAAGTTATATTTTACAAAAGTTCTATCTTATAAGAAAATCATTAAACCTTACATATTCTGAGCATACAGCCACATAGTAATAAGCCTGAAACAGAAGCAGCAAATAAATTAGAAATAAAAAGTACAAGGGAAGAAGACAACATAGAATAAGCTTCATCTAGATGTGAGTGAATATTAGCATAGAAAATATTAGCATGAGGCTGATGCAACCTCATGGTATATGCAGAACACATATATAAAACAGAGTTAGTGAAGAATAATTCAAGAAAGTTAGATATACATAAAACAAAGCCAATCAAATGAAAACTTAAAGAAAAACTCAGAAAACACTGAGAAATCAAAGAGATGACAAACTAATTTATCTTTATTTATAATAACTACTCCAAATGTGAACTGTCATATTTCCAAAGTTAGATAATAGATGGATGGATGAGAAGGCATGAGACATAGTATGGACTAAAACTACATAAGATGGAAAGATAATTAGATTCATAGTAAATGTTTAGAGTGAATGTTTAGTTTAAGATTATAATACAGAAAAATAGATGGTAGGGAAATCTATTTCTATTTGATCCACTAGAAAATAACTATAAGTGCATATAAATGTTAACAGAGGTTATTTGGGTAGAGAATGAAAAAATTACAATAACCTTAAAAGTAAAAAATCAATCAAACATTTTTTCTCAAAAGCATAAAGAACATTCTCAAAGGTTATATAATATGTTGAGGCAGAATGAACCTCAGAAACTAAATTAAGATCAAAACCATGTCCAAGAGTCATCAGTTTAGAAGGAACATATGTGGGGACACACAAAGTCCAACAACTCCAATGAAACACATGCCCTTGTGCACAGACAGGGTAGGTCACATAGAAAACAGAGGATAAATGAGATAATGTTCAGACAATCTTCCAAGTTACTGAGTTATCTTTCAAAGTCTGGCTTCTCTAGCTTCCAAAAAAAGTTTTTTCATTTTCCAAATCCTTCTGACAAAAATAAAACTACCTAAAATGCTTTAAATGTATCTAGTGATGTAAAAATTAGCTTTGAAGTAAAAATATAATTTGTCATTAATGAGAAAAATGATGACAGTTTTGTCATGCTAGTTCTCTGAAACCTAGTTTTGTTTTATTCAAGGCACTAATTAAGTACAAAATTAGTTTGTCTAAAAATATGTATTTAATGGTTATATTCATCTCTTTTACTTTTAAACACAGTTTATATTTAAATAGCAAAATATATATATATACTTCCTCTATAATACTGGCTATCTAAGTGAATATGCATGTACAATGTAAAGTACAGTGCAAGCAGTATAATATACAAACATGCTAATGGAAAGAAAATAAAGCAAAACCAAAGCGCATCCCATAAGTATTTTTTTTTTGTTCTTAGGACCCATGAGAGGTGAGATACAAATGCATCAGATGCGCTTTGGCTCTGCACTAAAAAATCACTACTAATGGTTCTCAGGAAAATTTATGAAATTCTGGGAATCAAACCCCAGTTGGCTGCATGAAGTCAAGAATTTTAACCACTGTACAATAGCCCCACCTCAACACAATTTTAATAAGAGTATATTTTAGCATTTATATGTTTATTGAATGTATTTCGGTATTGGTGCAGGTATATCAGATATCATAGATATTGTTAAAAATTATATGAGGACTATAAAGATAGTACAGATGTAGGGCATTTGTCTTACATGTGATAACATGAGTATGATCCATGGTATCACAAGTTGCACCAAGTGATCTCTAAGTGCAGAACGAGGAATAAACCCTGAGCAACAGTTTACAGTCTTCCAAAATACCTTTATTAATATAATTTTTATTTTGATCATAGTGGCTTACATATTGTTGACAATAATATTTTAGGCACATATTTACATAAAATGGGGGATTCCCATCACCTATCTGTCCTCCCTACACCTCCGTTTTCGTCCTACCTCCCATATCCTCCTCCCTCACCCCCGGGGCTGCTAGAATCTGTGGTCCCCTCCTCGGTACCTAGCTTACTACTTAGTAGTCTTGCACCTGTTTGGTCTTGGTGCCTCCCTTATTTCCCCCTCTAACTGGGAGACAGGACTAGCTAGTTCAAGTTATGTGGTTTTGTTTGAAGAAGAGAAAAGTAATAAACTGGGGTAAAAGTCTAATACGCCGAAAATGGGCAGAATCCTTCTAGAGGCTCTCATCATCGGTTTGAGAGACGAAGGAGAAAAAGAAGGTGAAACACCCCAAGAGTACAAAAAAAAAGTGTCTTCCAAAATACTTTTATACTTAAAATTTATATATTTTTGTATATAAATAACAAAATATTCATTGTTGGTTTTCAGTCATAGAATGTAAACCACTCTTCACTAGTGCACTTTTACTGTCCCCAATATTTCTCCCACCCACCCTCCTTAACCTGCTTCTTTGGCAAACATTTTACCTCTCTCTTTCTCTCCTTTTCTTTAAAAATCGTTTTAAGAAATAATTTGTATTTAGATTTCCTTGCTTTACATTTTGTACTGCCAAATCTATTGCAAAAGGATAGAACTCTGACTGTATATAATCAGAAAGCTTTAACATTATTGATCTGATTTTTACTAAACTTAGTGACCTTTAGCAGGTTTCTATTATTCAAATATCAGTTTCAGTTTATACAAATATGTTTTGATTTTCTTGGTTTCATTAACTCAACATAACAGTAAGTAATCATACCTGTAAAATTAAGTTTGGTTAGAAAAGATTTGATGAGTTTCCATTATCTTCTGTTTTCATGAATTGTATTGATTCATTATTATACTGTTAATAAGATAAAACATCTTATTGCTCTCTTGAAATTTTTAAAGATATAAACACAGTAGTTTTGACTTAATTAAAACACAATATTTCAGATATTAGCCCTTTATATGATGGGTATTGGGTAAATAGTTTCTCCCATTCTGTGGAGTGCCTTTTGTATTCTCATCTCTATTTCCTTTGAGGTACAGATCTCATCTTAATATAGTCCCATTGGTTTGTCTCTGCTTCCACTTGTTTGAACAGTGCTGTTCCCTCCTTGAAGATGACTTTAATCTCAAAGTCATGGAGTGTTTTACCTATGTGGTCTTCTATATACTTCCAGGTACTGTTCCAGGTCTCATGGTATTTAATCCATTTGGATTTGACCTTTGTTCATGGTGTAAGATGGAGATCCGAGTTCACATTTTTGCATGTGGCTGACCAATTGTCCCAACACCACTTGTTGAAGAGTTTTTTCCTTGCTCTGTTTTGTCTTTCTTGTCCCTTTACCAAAGATTAATTGATTGTATGTCTGGGAAACAATCTCTGAATGCTCAAGTTTATTTCACTGATCTCAGGGTATGTCTTTATTCCAATTCCACGCTGTTTTAATGACTACTGCTTGCAGTACAATTTAAAATTGGGGAACATGATGCCACCTATATTCTTTTTTTCTTAGGCTTGCTTTAGCTATTTGTGGGTGTTTCATTGTTCCAAATGAATTTTAGGAGTATTTGATCCACTTCTTTGAAGAGTGTCATGAGTATCCTTAAAGAAATTATATTGAATCTGTACAATGCTTTAGGGAGTATTGCTATTTTAATGATGTTAATCCTCCCAATCCATGAATATAATGTATAGACAGAACTTAACAAGAAAATAACATCTAATTCCATCCAAAAATGAAGATAAGAAAAAAACAGACAATTCCTCAAAGAAGAAATACAAATGGCCAAAAAACAAATGAAAAAATTATCCACATAATCTGGGAGCTGCAAAACCCAACTACACACATGTTTTTAATCATGGTGCTTAAAGATATTAAAATAAAAAATTAAAACAATATTTAATTATGTTAGGAGTCTATGGCATCATTGTGTTTAATATTTTTACAAAAAATTATTAATTTTTCTCAAACTGGAATAAAATGGCAAATAAGATCAGGTATAAGTTTCATTTTATTTTATTTTAAAATTAATAAAAATATCCATGTAAAATATACAAACATAACTTGAAATCAATATTTTTCTTTTTAATATTTAGGGGTCACACCAGGTGGTGTCCAACCAGGCAGTGCTCAAGACCCTCACCATGCTGTGCTGGGAGGCAGGACAAACAATACAGGAGAACAAACTTGACAATTCTGTGCTCTAACAATCGAGTCATTTCTCTGGATCACAAATTCTTACCCTTATTTGACATTGTATTAATGATTTCCTGCCTAGGTTACAAAAGCCACCCACAGAATGGGAGAATCTATTCACACAATATCCATCAGATATGGGGCTAATATCTAGATATACAAGGTACTGACAGAAATTAAGAAAAAAACATCTAACACCATCAAAAAAAATGGAGGTAAGAAATGGGTAATTTCTCGAAGAAGAAATACAAACAGCCAAAAAGCACATGAAAAAATTCTCCACATCACTAATTATCAGGGAGATGCAAATCAAAACAACAATGAGGTACCATCTCACACCACAGAGATTGGAACACATCACAAAGAACAAGGACAATCAGTGCTGGCAGGGATGTGGAGAGAAAGGAACTCTCTCATTCACTGCTGGTGAGATTGTTGGGAATTTTTTCTAGTCCAGCTCTTATGGAAAACAATATGGAGATTCCTCAAAAACTGGAATGAGCTCCCATTTGATCCAGCTATACCACTCCTAGGGATATATCCTAGGAACACAAAAATCCAATACAAAAATCCCTTCCTCACACCTATATGCATCGCAGCACTTTTTACAGTAGCCAAGCTCTGGAAACAACCAAGATGCCTTTCAACAGATGAATGGCTAAAGAAACTGTGGTACTTATACACAATGGAATAATAGGCAGCCATCAGGAGAGATGAAGTCACGAAAATTTTCCTATACAGGGATGTACACGGAATCTATTATGCTGAGTGAAATTAGTCAGAGGGAGAGAGAGAGATGCACACAGAATAGTCTCACTCATCTATGGGTTTTAAGAGAAAATTAAAGACATTGAAATAGTTCCTAGAGTTGAGGGCCAGAAGGACCGACTCACGATATGAAGCTTATCACAAAGAATGGTTAGTGCAGTTAGAGAATTAACTACACTGAGAGCTAACATAACAATGTCAGTGAGTGAGGGATGTAGAAAGCCTGTCTTGAATACAAGTGGGGGGTGGGGAGGGAAGAAATGGGGGCATTGGTAATGGGAAGGTTGCATGGTTGAAGGGGGTTGTTATTGTTTTGACTGAAACCCAAGTACAATTATATTTGTAATCAGTGTTTAAACAAAGAAATAATTTATTTTTATTTATTTATTTAATTTGTTTTTTGGGTCACACCAGGCAGCCCTCAGGGGTTACTCCTGGCTCTAGTCTCAGGAATCGCTCCTGGCAGGCTCGGGGACCACATGGGATGCCGGGATTCTAACCTCCGACCTTCTGCATACAAGGCAAATGCCTTACCTTCATGCTATCGCTCCAGCCCTTAAACAAAGAAATAATTAAAATAAAATGATTTCCTGCAGGCATGATCAAAGATAAGTATTGGTCTAGGTCTGTAGAGATAATACAGGACTTAATATTCTTATCTTGCAAACCACTAACCCAGGTCCCATCCCTAGGATGTATATAGTCTCCCCAAATACTATTAGGAGTGATCTTTGAGCACAGAGGCGGGAATAATTTCTGAGCACAGCTGAGTCTAGTCTGACATACCCTGCCATCAGTCTAACAACTTCTTGGTAAATTCTATAAATTCTATAAATTCTTGGTAAATTGTATAAAATCATGCACAATTATATTAAAAAGATGCCTCTGGGGCCAAAGTGATAGGACAGCAGATATGGCATTTGCATTGCACATGGCCCACCCAGGTTTGAGCCCCAGGATACCATATGCTCCCGAGTGCCACCAGGAATAACTCCTGAGTATAGAGCCAGGAATAACTCCCTATCAGTGCTAGCTGTGGCAAAAATAAAAACAAACAAACACAAGACTACCATCACCAACAAAATGTCTTGTGTTCTATTAAATAAGTGATAAGTGAATGGGGTCTGAAGAGATAGCAGAGTAGATAGAGCACTAGTCTTGCATGAAGTTGACCTAAATTTATTCAGTCCCTACTACCTCATGTTACCCTGAGCCTTCCAGAAGTGATCTCTGAGTGCAGAATCCAGAATAAGCCCTGAGCCCGGAGCACTGCCAGGGTGTACCTCCAAAACAAAAACCTAAATAAATGCACATACCTACATAAATACATACATACATACTGAATAGATATAAAATAAACAAGAACAATAAATTGCACTGTGACATTGACTAACTGCTTTGCCATCCCTTTAATCTTTGGCTTACATCTGTATCCAGTGGTCCCAGATGCCTCCATTGCTGCTTTTGGGAATATAATCGCCAACATATAGTCCAGGTGTTTGCAAGTATCACAACTAAAAGTGTGAGAACCTAGCATCCAGGTGTGTGACTGATTCCTCCAAGCACTAGCCCCTGCACATATGTGAGATCCATGGATAAGCATATGTGACCTCTAGTTAAGGCTACAGCCAGGAAGAGCCAGATAATATGAAAGGCTGCAAAGAAAACAGGAAAGGATTAGAAAATACAAAGACATATTTACTGGCTTTGAATGTTACTCAGCATTTTTTACATATTGTATACATGTATAATTCATGAGCAGTCATCTATGCTGCAGGTAAGAATAGTGATAAAATTTTAGTGGCTCTAAATACTGAAAGTTTTATGTCTCACCTTATGCTCTGTTCTCTGCATAGAAAATAACTTTTGGGTGCTCAGTGTTTCTAAATAAGGAGAGTTATGACATGTCCAAAGACTAGGAGCGAGAATGGATTGGAAGTGGAAAATAAAAAGTGTCAAAAGCCAACTAGTCAGTCAATTAAGCAAGGAAGGACACATTCATTATGGTAATCTAAGATGTCTCCATTATTAATTATACAATAATGAATTTAAAATTGACACATGAAGGCCAGAGAACATAATTTTGAAATGCATGAAATAAAAGAAAAAATATTCTTATATCATCAGTACCTGATGATCCTGGTACATTAACTTGTTTTTTTTAGGTAATCAGAAAAGAAGAAGAAATGGAGTAATTTGGACAGCCAATAAACGTATAAAATTCAACAAAGGAATAAGACTTCTTTTGAGGTGTATGATGTTTCTGAACAAATAACTATGAATAAAAAAGAGAAAATCTAGGGCTTTCTTATGGAGGAGAATACCCAGGATTTTAAAATATAGTTCACCTTAAAGGACAAAGAGAAAATTCTAAGCATAATTTGAGAATCCACATTTTAAGGATAAAGTGTACGTTGTTTGCATTTTAATACATGTTAGCAAGTGAGACAAAACAAGCAACATTTTTTAATAAATCAAAGCATCTGAACAGCCTCCCTATCAGCGATATCCTGTAAAGTGGAAACAAGAGAAGATAAATGACACTTTTCTGCCTTAGAATTGCAATATAAAATTAAGAGCAAGATAATTTCCTATTCATAGTCTATTCTGCTTTGAAATTTACTCATACGCTCAGCTATGTTAGAAAGGTAATGCACTCTGTAATGTGGTCTTTAAAATGCACAGTGTGACTGGCATGGTTTAAACATAACGTTTAGTTGCAATATCACCCCAAATTATCCTAGCAGGGAGAGCAAAGGCAAACCACCAATTTGGACTCCACATGCATTCCAGATAGAGAAAAATGAACAGAAAAATGGTGTGGTTGGTGATTTCAATTTGCAGAGACGTTTCTAGACGAAAGCTACAGGAGGGAACACCTCACAGGGCATTCTGGGTGCTAATAAAAAGTAGCATTATCAAGCTGAAAAGAATAGGTCAGATCCAGCAGTAGGAGGAAGTATTTTAGGAGAAAGTGTTTTAGGCAAGTTCCAAGTGTCTGCACATCAATGGAAAGAGAATCCATGTTGACTAGTGGGCTTTCTGGGAAAGATTAATAGGATTCAACAACAGAATTACTCAAATGCTGAACCATTAGTTTCAAAGGCTGAAAGTGAGGTCTTACACATTGTTTATTTTTAGCATTATAATTGTACAATCTTCTATAAATTACTTAAACTTTCTGGTGCCTTGCATGCAGCAGACTGGGGTGGATCCCTGAATATCACCAGCAGTGATCCCTGAGCAGAGAGTAAGCCCTAGTAAGCCCTGTGCCACCACCCCAAATCTCATCTCATCTATTAGATATTAGAACTTTATTATTATTATTTTTAATTATTATTAGTGATTTTGTCCATGTCCAGTGGTATCCAAGGGTCACTTCAGGCTCTACAATCAGGAATCACTACTGGCAGTGGTAAGAGGACCATATGGAATACTAGGGATTGAATTGGATTGGCTGCATGCAAGGCAAGAGCCTTAACCACTGTGTTATCTCCGTAGCCCAGATATCAATATTTTATGTATAATATAGAATACTAGTGATAGACTAGTATAGAGTAATAATCTATAGAATACTATATAAATATTTTAATTTTTTAATAGTTTTAATAGTTTTAATATTTTTTAATATTTTTAATTTTAAAAGAACTTAAATGTTCTGTGTTGACTTTCTTTTTGTTGTTGTTTTTGACTTGATAGATTAAAACTCCATCCCTTAGCATGCAAGTCAGGCTATAGGCTGCTGAGTCATATATCTGCCTTGTTTGTTATGCTTATTTAAAAAATAATTGATATGAAGAATAATTTGAATTGATTATATTGTATTCTATTATACTGCATGAGTAATTCTTTTTAATATTTACTCTGCTTCTCTTTTTCTTTCTGATCTTTTGGAGCCTTAACGTTTTGCCTCATAGAAGATTTCCACAGATTAATTTTGTGTCTCATATCTGTATCCTTCTCTGTTCAATGTTTTCTTGATCTCATTACTTGGCTCATTAGATGACCACTTCTGTCTGTATTTCTGCCAGCATCTCATTGTAACATACATAGTAGTAATTAATACACTCACACTAATGACTTTAGTAGTGGCATGGCATGTTCCTTATCTATGATATAAAATGGAAGTCTTTAGAAACAAAGGAAACATTTGGAGGTCATATAAAGGGAAACTTTTATTTCATGTCTGTACTGTACTTAAAGATATGAAGAATATGTATGTGGGCTACATTAAAAACTTAGAGATGCATGCTTCATGTTGGGTTTTTGCTTGGTCACCTTGGTGAAATTTTTGTAAAAATATTTAATATGCACTTATAATTATTTGATATCTTCTCTGTCACTTCCTTCTGTTGATATTGATATTGTGAGTTACTGTTGTTATACTCATCTCCAAAGTTCAAATTCTTTTCTTGATCTAAAAGGATCAAGCACTTATGCTGATTTTTGAATTTTATTATTTTTTCTTAAAATGTTGACAAATAAGTTTTTGTTTCAATTTCATTAAGAATAAAACCTTCTTTTATTGTTTTCCCTTTAGTGTGAAGGTCAAATGCAAGACCTCATACATGCTAATCAAATGCTCCACTACAGAGATACATCCTAAATCATAATCCCTCCTTTTTTAGGGGTTGACAGTATCCAATATTAAAAGAGCAGTGTATGTATATCTGTGTGTGACATAGTTTGTCCAGATAGATTATCAGAAAGGATAACATTCTACATCATCATTATAATAATTAAATACACTAATGAAATGGAATATTTTAGCTAAAGGAAAGATTATCTTTATTTTTATATGAATTCTGTTTTATATAATTTCTTTGTTGTGCATAAGTTTCTAATGGCATCAATAAAAACAAAATTTGAATACATAAAAACTAATTATAATCATTTAGAAGGAGCAATTCATTGTACATGCAAATTATCAGTTTTTGTTACTGTGGTAAACATTATGTTAAAATTTTTATTTTTTTAATTTCTGTTTGGATTCACTTTTAAAACAAGGAGTTATATAAAGTACAATGGAGCAAAGGTAAACTTGAATAATTAAAGCACATAGCTATTTCTGCTCCCAGATTCTGAAAGAAACCAATTTCACCCATTTAATATAGACTCATAATTACATGTTTATTTACAGAATGATTTAAACTTTTTTTACCCAAGAAAATAAGATCATTAAAATGTATTTTCTAAAATAAAAGACTGAACTAGTTTACAATAACTATTTTTAAAGTGATATTTTTCTTTCCTCTTTTTGAGTGGGCACCTGTTTTGACATAAAAAAAATGAAAGAAGTAGAATCTAAAGCAAAGTTTCTTTATTTTTTATAGGAGTTAATTTATATTAATTGAAGCAAAAACTGTCAATTTCTCTTTAGAAGATATTCCATTGTATAAACCAATGACAAATGTCACTGTTTTCCCAATTAGATTTAATACTTAAAATTATATTATTGTCATTTATAATTGCTAAATTAATATTTACATTTATTAAAATATGTTTTTTGGGATTTCTCTTTTTGTCCTTAATGTCCTTCTCCTATTTAAAGGATAGTCTGATAAATGTTATCAATCACCAAATTCATTTACACTTGACCGTGAGAGTTTATTAGACTTTTCTTGATCTTGGTGACCTTGACTACTTCGAGATATTCTTTCCAATTCCTTTCTGTGTGATTCCCACCCACTCATAATTAGACTGAATTATTGGCTTTTGAAAAGAAGGCAGCACAGATAGTGTCATTTTTATCAGTTATAAAAATAGATGATATTAAATTTTTCACTTTTCCCCATTTATCCGATCTCTCTCCCCTTCTGATACAGTGTTTTTCAACTATCTCTGTTTGAAAATCATTAATTGAATCTCTTTTTCTATGTTGCACTCTTTTACAGGGAGTCACTATGGACTGTTCCAACTTTAGTAGCCGAGTATTTTCTCCACAATCATAGAGCAACTAAACAAATCAGGAAGAACCATAGAAGAGGTGTGTGTCTTAATATCTTAAATGAATTCAATTTCTCTAAACTGCTGTTTTATAGAAAATTTTGTTTCTTCTCTTACATCCATTTATTCACATAAGTGTATATCAATACAACCTTACAGATATTTGTTTGATGTATTGGTCTAATTCAATGTATGTCTAATTCAATTTATACCATATTTCTAATTTATTATGCTATTGCATCATATTTTGTCCAACAAAACTGTTTTAGATATTCTAGTTCTTTGACATTTACCTATAAGTGTTTTCTATTATTATTACTCAATATATGTTTAATTTATAGCTCTAAAATTTATCTTTGCATCCCATTTGAGAATTAGTCATTTCTTGAATATATTTTATTCTTAGGGAATCTAATAAAGATCAAATTAATGTGTACTTGGTCACCAATTACCATTGACTTTTATTGATTTAGTTCATTTTCACTTACAAAGAAAAATAATGCATTGTAAAAATTAATAATAATGAACACATATATACAAATGATCATATATGTAATTATCTGTATTTATATTGAGATAACTTAAATTCAGTATGTCCTAACTTTATAAATAGCTCTTACTTTACTTCTTCCTTTGTAAATATATGCCTTACAGTAAATCACCTATATCTAAATATTTATTCACGTTATTTTATAACTTATATTATTCATTTATTTATAATTAATTTTAGTAGACATATAATATTGAAGTTCTTGATATTTGACCCTTTTGGAGAAACTTTATAGACTAAGGAACTATGCATTCAAGTAACTCATACTTCCATTAGTCTTATAGGTTTTTCTTATTTATAGAGTAGAAGCTCTACTTCCCATTCTTTCATATTGATTTATAAATTGCCTCATAAGTTGTTTCACATAATTTACATGTTATTCTTGTTCTCCTAGATATACTTGTTCATGTACATAAATAATAAACTCATTTTGTCTTTAGAAGTAATGTATTCTTATTAGATAGCAAATTGTTGTCAATCCCAATATTATTTCCTAGTATATTTACTTCATATCAGAAACTTATAATAGAAAATTAAAATGTAATAAAATAATCAATGTTTACATTTTAAAATGAAACTCTATACTGTTTCTAACTAGTACTCTTTTTACTTTAAAAAATATCAGCAATTATTGGTATTTTCTTCTTCCTAATTTACAACTGATAAAGTCTGCATCTGGATTATTTTCCTGATGAAGGAGTTTCTGTCTTCACCACATTTTGATAATATAAACATTGAAATCACAAAGATCTAATATGATTAATTCAATTTAGGCCCCGAGAACTTATTACACTGGGAACTTCTCTTAGACCACAGCAAAGCAACGATGTGGTCTATCTTCCCACAACATGAGCATAAGAGAAAGGTCATGGTTAGCAATGAGAAAACCAGAAACAAAGATGAGGTTACCAGATCTGCATTTGGACTAATTACTCATCAGCAAGGCTTAGTTTTATTGAATATTTTGGATTGAGCAATAGAATGATTATATATTCTGTAATGGTGATACCATCATGAATTCAAAAATAGCAGACAGAATCATTTAAGTGCCTCAATTTCTTGCCAAATAAATTTGAACCAGTAAATAATGCAATCCTGAACTGATTCTTAAGTTTACCCTTTGAAATTTGTATGCAAGAATAAACCAGGCACAAGACAGATTTCCTGGAGGCAAAAGTGAGAAATCTGGGCCAGTGAGGCATCAGTGGCAGGTGGAGTAATGAAGCCACTTCCTGCTTCGAGCACAGCTGCACATGCTTCCTGCAGGCAGCTTGAATCTGGGCACCTCGACCTCGGTGGCTTCATCTTGCTTGGCTTGAGGCTCTGGTCTGTCTGTGCATCAATCGTCAACTTTATTAGAGTCATCAGAGGCCCGTGTGTGAACACCCCACCTGCAGATGCTGTTCTGTCTTGCCAAATGGATTTCCTGGACCACCAAAATAGTGCAGCTGCAGCCACTGTTTCTCAGCAACAGCGACACTCTATGCATCCTTATTTGTGCAACTATAGTACAGTCTTGCGCTAGTCAAAGATAAGCATTTGCTATTTCAATCAGCTAGTGGGTAATATCTACACATGCAAATTGGTGCATTCAGCTGCTTAACATATGATTTATTAGAATGACCAAATTGTCATTCTCATTTATAAATAAATCTGAAAACATTTGATCTGTGTCCTTTGATTCACTGATGTCTTATGTAAAAGAGAGAGAATTATTTAAGTCAGGAATTCTCTGCCTTATATTTATAAATGTCTTATATTTCCAAATTCACATTCTATATTTCTATAGGTACTTATTGGTTGATTATCACTGACAGCAAATTCTTATTACTTTCTATCTTTTGGATTTTCAAAACTGACTTACATCTGTTCAAATTATTCTGTTGAATAAGTCTGAAGAATGAAAACAATCAGGGTAAGATAAATTAATGCATATTAGTGATAACATAGATACTACAAGATGCAAATTTCAGTCTTTTATAATTAGAGAAGAAAAGTTTAACAACATTATAATTTATTATAAATTATAAATTCTAATTTATTATATCATATTTTACCCAAATCTAAACATGAATATTATCTGAAAGAAAAATTATTGATGAGGGAATTAAAGCCACACACATTTGGAAGTTATTACCGTTTATTTCATTTATTAATACAAATAACAAAGTTATATAATTGGAGCATATGTATAAAAAACATTTCTTTTAACTCAGTCATTTACATACTATGTTTAGGAAATACAATGATGACCAAACTATATGCTCTCATTTTCTTTCTATATTTTATATTTAGTCTTACAGAAAAGCGTGGATACTAATTGAATATTAAAATTCATGGAATGGCATTTCCTCACATTGAACTATTGTTGCAACTCTCTAAGTCTATAGTGAGTTATTTCTGTGAAAGTTTTTTGTAAGGGTTGGAGCAATGGTGTAAGCGGTAGGGCGTTTGCCTTACACATGCTAACCTAGGATGGACCGCAGTTTGGTATCCTGGCATCCCATATGGTCCCTCAAGCCAGGAGTGATTTCTGAGTGCATAGCCAGGAATCATCCTTGAGTGTCACTGGGTGTGGCCCAAAAAGAAAAATAAATGTTTTTGTGACAGCAACAAATTAAATATCATAAAAATGTGTATTTCACAGATGACTAGATAAAAAATGTTGGTATATATTAACAACAGAATATTATTTGTCTCTAAAAAAGAGACAGAATTATAGAACTTTCAACTTCATGGGTGAATCTGGAGACTATTATGCTCAACAAAATGAGTTAGACATAGACCAGATACAAAATGATTTCTTTCATATGTGGAATATAAAGTAAGAGAACAACAAATGGCTAAAGGCAACACAAAATTAGATGTGATTAAAAGAAGAGAAAAGGGAACTGAGAGTTGAAGGGCTGGATGGGACCCTGAGATGATGGTGGAGTGAAGGGGCACTCTGGTAAAGGGTGTGATGTTTGATCATGGAATTCATCAAAATCTATTATTAATAGTAACGCAAATTACTATGCTTCAAACAGATTTTTAAAACAATACATATGTGTCTTAGAATTTGAACATTAAAAGATCTAAAATTGAGGCAAAGTAGAAAGTCGACTCGTGTAAGTGTGATGATGACCTGAATAATTATAAAGTTATATAAGACATAATTTGTTTTCTGGTAAAATAATGTTTGTTACACAGAGATGAACACTTCTTTGAAATGATATCTATTCTATTTATGGAGCACTTGCATTGTCAAAAGAGTAATATAGATTTTAGTAATCATAGATATGGAACAACCTAAGAGGCAAGAACAATGCAGACCAAATTCACGATTTACTGGTAATAAACAAATAATCTTGAATGAAAGTCTAGGTGATCTCCGAACACAACTTCTAATCTATTACGATGCAATGCTTAACAAAAGCCACACCCACCTCTGTCCTAACAATCTACAATTGTATGTAATAATGCCTGAATGTGAGCATATAGAGTCAGGACCTTCCTGGTACTGTCATTACAGAAAATGTCCACTTCAAAGTCTTCCTCCTTGAAAAATCATAAATAATTTAAACCTAATTAATTCTCCCTACTTCTTGATTTATGTAAACTAGACATTTGCGTAAACCTATGCTACTCTCTCTGGGGGTATACCCACACTCTGATTCTGCTTAAAGTATGGACTTAATGACTATGGCTGTTTTTGATTTGGGGGGAGAGCTGGCAGGTAGTAGGAGCAGACCAAGTAGTGCTCAAGGTTTATTTTCTGTGCTGTGCTCAAGAATCACTCCTGGTAGTGCTCTGGGTACAGGAATTTGAGGGACTTGAAGCTGGGATACATGTGTACAAGGCAAATACCTTACCTTCCCCCCATATTGTTCCTTTAGTTTCACTCCATAGCCCCCAGACTACAGGCATGATGGCTGGATTCCAACAGGACTGAACTGGGGAAGGCTCAGCCCGCCCCCCCCCATAAAGGGATTGTGGTCCTGACAGACATTGCTGAGAAAAGGCCAGTTGTGCCTTAAGTTAGCACTTCGTACGATAGCAACCATGAACTTACTGAACATTAATATATGATGAGAATTAACAATGCCAAGTACATATACGTATATATTTATGTGTGCTTATGTATTATAAAAATATGAAAAATACTTATTATATCTGTGCTTTTGCTCCTTGCATTAAAACAAGAATTGTTGGAACATACCTTACTTACTTTAAGCTGATAGAATAATCTATAATATTTTGACCCAAGTTGGTAGAATCAGTAATAATATTTTTACTCAGTTATTTAGTATTGTATAGGCTACAAGCATGTTTGGTCTTTTAATTACATCTGCCATTTCTTCACAATAGCTCTTTGGTATAATAGTAAATGGACAATGGGATTGTACATCGTCAATTAATATTTGACTAGCAAAAATCATATCCAAAAGGAAAGAATAAGTATTTTTCTGATTTCTGTTGACTACCAAGAATCATATCCAAAAGGAAATAATAAGTACTTTTCTGATATCTGCTTATGGTAAATAAAAATGATTACAAAGAATTTACAATATACTTTTAGGGGTCCTCAAACTTTTTAAACAGGGGGACACTTCACTGCTCTTTAGACTGTTGGAGGGCCAGATTATAGTAAAAACAAAAATTATGAACAAATTTCTATGCACACTGCATATATCTTATTTAGAAGTGAAGAAACAAAATGGGAATAAATACAATATGTGGCCCGCGGGCCATCGTTTGAGGACCATTGGTAGATGATTGTCTAATGATTATGCTGACACATTGTTTATTTTATAGCAAAAAGCATGTTACACTTGATCTACCCAACTTCCTACTATTGATAATATTTTGCTTAAACATGAAGCAGAACTCCCAATGGATGGGACTCAGTTCCAAATACCTTGAGTATGTCTGATCTCTGAGTACCCACTCTTTGCCGACTCCTCATTCCCATCCTCCTATCAAATAACCCTGAAACCCTTCTCAGTGCTGCCAGACTCAGCTGGCCTGCAATATCCCACTACTGTTTTTGTTTTTTTTTTTGGTTTTTGGGCCACACATGGCGACACTCAGGTGTTACTCCTGACTATGCACTCAGAAATTTCTTCTGACTCGGGAGACCATATGGGACACTGAGGGATTGAACGACAGTTTGTCCTAGGTTAGCGTATGCAAGGCAAATGCCCTACCACTTGCACCACCGCTCTGGACCCATCATCTCACTACTTTTTTATGTCTCCCTCCATATAACATCTTGATTCTTAATTTCTTTGACTCATTCTTGAATAATTCTGTGAGGTATCAAATGAACCTGCCATGTTTTCCCAGTTTTTCTTTGAATTCAGAGTCAATATGGCATCATCAAATCTCTTTAAAGTTTGGTTTGACCTCTATCTTCTTTTTTTAAATTATTTTTTATTTTTGGGTCACACACAGCAGCACTCAGGGGTTATTCATGGTTCTACACTCAGAAATAGCTCCTGGCAGGCTTGGGGGACCATATGGGATGCCGGGATTTGAACCAGCGTCCTTCTGCATGCAAGGCAAATGCTCTACTTCCATGCTATCTTTCCGGCCCCGTCTTTTTCTCTCTTCTTACATATGCTTGTGTAGTCTGATCTAGGTGGATGATCCAGAATAGTTCTCTGGTCTAAAAATTTTAGGATCAGACAGTAGATGAAAATTCTTTGATTTTTATTTTATAATATGACATTAATAGTGAAGTACACTACATCAAGTCAAAATTAAACCATACATTTTTAGGGAACCCTTGGTTTCAAATTTACACTAAATTTTATTTTAACAAAGCAATTAAAAGTGTGTTAAGAAGCAAGGGAGGGAGGGTGCTAGCTTGCATAAGGCTTACCCCGGTTTGATCCCAGCATCCCATATGGTCCCCAGCCTGTCAGGAGTGATTCCTAAGCGCAGAGTCAGGAGTAAGCCCTGAACACAGCTGGATATGACCTCACCCTCCAAAAAATAAAGTGTGTTAAATATGACAACTATAATCAAAACCACTTTTTACACCCAGATCAGTGTGTATGTGTGTATTTATATATATAATATGTATATGTATATGTATATATTCCTCCAAGTATCTTGTATGATATGTCTGTGTATATAGTATATGTATGTATATATTTTCCTCCAATGATCTTCTACTGTTCTTTTTGAGGACTGCTAGTTTATAAATTCTTTCCAGTTTTTTTTTTCTCAGAATGAGTCTAATACTCATACTGGAGATGGAATAATAGTACAGTGGGGAGGGCATTTGTCTTACATGCAGCTGACCCAAGTTCAATCTTGGTACTCTGTGTAATCACCTGAGCCTACCCAAAGTGAACCCTCATCTCAGGGCCAGGAGTCATCTCTGATCAAATGAGTTGTATACTCTACATCAGGATTGCAGAACCAATTTTTCAACTATAAACATGGTTATTTTTGGTAGTGCTGGATGTTCTACAATACATGGTATTTTTTAAGAATACTAGCATAAAGTGAGTTATCCAATGATTACTAAAAAAAGAATATATAAAATTTTATTTTATACAATGCAGAGATTACACATAAATTAAAAGTTGTCACAGTAAAATTCATAGGCCATTGGGGAAGTATATCTTTGCAAATGTAATATTAGCTCATAACCAATGTAGTATGCATCAAGTGCTAAGTGAAGTACTTTTCCACAGCAGGGGAAAAAGAAAGGTTATAGAAAACTTGTTCAGGGAAGTCTCACATTTTGAGAGTATGCCGCTGTGTGATATTTGACCTATGAACATAAAAGAACTATGTTAAAATCCATGACATCTGGGCCTATTTTTGGACAAGAATAGAAGGCTGAAAGTTCAATATTTTATTTTGTTTTGTTCACTTCAGCACTGATAGCTCAGGTAGCAAATAATTTAATATTTCCAGCAAGTCTTTTGTAACTATTTATATAACAAAAATTCAAACAGCCATCACTACTACTAAGATGATAACATGGACAAATCATACTTTCATCATCCTTAAATAGCTTTCCAGTTTAAGTCATTTAGATGGACTTGTGAAAAATGAAAAAAATTAATAGTTACAAGTGCAACTTTTAAATGGAAGGCCTTGAAGAACCAAGACCAAATATAACAAATAATTACTGAAAAATTACTTGGCATGTATGCTTAATTTACATCTATTTTAATTATTTTATACATTGGCAAGGATGTCTATTTTGAGTCCTTTTTTAAAAAGTAAACCAAACAGTATTTATTATTTTTCATTGTTTTTCACTCTTTTTTAAACTAAGAGAATTTATCTATTATTCTAAAATTGGTCTCTTCTGTATATTTTATGCATATGCCTTGTTGACTTTGAAGAACATTAGGAAAAAACAAGGTGTCTGGTGGATATAAAGCTTTCTTCATACATCTAAAAGTTAATCTTTTATCCTACCTTACCATATCAGTTATTTGATATATATGAATTGAATTGGCATGAGCACAAATGTATATTTGCTGCTCTGCCTAAAATGTGTATAAAATTTGAGTATATGAAATGCTTCTTTAAAAGGTAGACTTGTTTGTGTCTTTTTAAGAAAAAGAAAATGTTACCCTATACACTTAGTTCAGGTAGAATTTTCTAAAAAGAACACTGAATAACTAAACACACGATGAAGTAATCAGTTTCTAAAAGTTCCTAGACAATTTGAAAATGTCAGGACACACATTAGTTTGTTTATATAAAACAACCTGTCAGCCCTGCATGTTTGTAAAAAATAACAGTGGTTATTTGTTTGGTATTTTCAGTATATCTGCCTTTAATTCAGAATTTACCCTGCTCTCTACCTCAAGCTTCTGTGGAAAATAAAAAAGCTCAAACATTTCAGTACCTTTTCCTTACATAATACCCTTCTTAATATTTAAAACAACAGAAATTTGAATGTTTCCCTAAATTTTGTTGTCTTCCTAAATTTATATACTGAAACCTAATTCTATGTGTAGTGACACTTGATACATCTTTAAGTTATGATACTAGGGCTGAAGATTTAATATAGGGATAAAGGTACTTTTCTTGCATATCATTGACTCCAATTTGAATACTCAACTCTAGGTGTTGTCCCTGAAAACCTTCAGGAATTATTAAGCCTGAGCACAGAACCCACAACAGCCCCTGAGTGTGGCCCAACCTTCATTTTACAATTAAATACATTATGAGACCAGAGTTTTTCTTTATACAATTAATGTCATTAAAAAGATTTCCCAGGAACCCACACAACTTGCTTAAATGTATAAAACTTATATAATTATTTATTATTAAGAATCAGCTGTATGGTCACTTTAAACATTTTCTTTGAAATATACTTAGAAATAGCAATTATTTAATAAAACTAAACAACTTTCATATTAAAACCACATAAACATTCTTAATATGGTAAGAGAATATATATCAAAATCTATGCAGAATTTAAAATTAATGAAAAATATAGTACCTTCTTAAAAATAGAAAGTTATTTGTTTATCAAGACAAAATAATGCAGTAAAAGGATAATAATTTGAAAGTATATATATTTTTAATAATAATCTCATGTAGTTTTTCTATAGAAAATTATTTTGAAATACATTATATAGAGTTATATTATCACAAATTATTTGAAATCTGCTATTTTTCTTAAGGATATAAGCTCAAATGTAAGTAAACTTGGAATATAGAAGAGTAATTATCTAATTTCTTTAGAAGATCCTGACCATTTGCTCAGTTTTTACAAATGATACCTATACCTTTTGCTTTAAAAGTTTAATTCCCCGGGGCCAGAGTGGTGGTGCAAGCCATAAGGCATCTGTCTTGCGCACACTAGCCTAGGACGGACTGAGGTTAGATCCCCACAGTGTCCATATGATCCCCAAAGCCAGGAGCAATTTCTGAGGGCATAGCCAGAAGTAAACCCTGAGCGTCTCTGGGTATGGCCCAAAAACCAAAAAAAAAAAAAGTTTAATTCTTGAACCCAAAGTCAGAGCGATAGCACAGTGGTAGGATTTATTTTATCATCCACAACTGAGCGGAATGTTTTCTGGCATCATAAAAAGACTTTGGGGTAATGAGTATGCACAGAGCCTGTAGTTGTTCCCATGACAGTAGGCTTCAAGGGCGGAGAAATACTGTATTTTTAGGCCAAGGGAATTCCCTTCCTAATTTCCCCAGTATTTACTGTGCTTATTCAAAAAAAGTGGAAGCACAAAAGCTTGCTACTCCAGTCCCCCTTCTTTTTATTCTTCAATTTCTTCTTTTTTTTTTCTTTCTTGAGGTTGTTGTTTTGTTGTGGTTGTTTTCATTTCTGTTGTGCTTTTTTGTAGTTGCTTGTTTTGTGTTTTTGTTTTGGTTATGTTTTTCTTCTTTTTTCCCTTTCTTCTTCTATTTTATTTTTGTTTTGGGGACACACCCAGTGAAGTTCAGGGGTTACTCTTGGCTATTCGCTCAGATATCACTCCTGGCTTGAGGGACATATGGGAATATGAGGATCAAACTAGGTCTGTCCTGGGTCAACCGCATGCAAGGCAAGCGCCCTACCACTGTGCAACAGCTCCGGCACCCCTTTCTTCTTTTATATGCTGGGAACAGGAGTGGAGAAAGGACAACACTGGTGGTGAGAATGACCATGTGTTATTGTCATTATGTACCTTAAATATTACTGTGAAAGATTTGTAATTCACTTTGGTCACAATAAAAATTATTTAAAAAATAGAACTCACCATGTTCTTGACATCTGACTTTTCTACAAAAAATTGCTATATTCAATATTGTTGTTTGCTTTTCTCTGTTCTTTCTAGCCAGAGTTTCATTTACCTAATTATTTTCCTCAACAAAAGTTCTGTCTATTGGAGGTTTTCAACAAATTGAGAAAATAAAGTAAGAACAATGTATTTTTTATATCTTAGATAGTGTGTGGCTTCTTGTATTTTTTTTTTTTTTTGGTTTTTGGGCCACACCCAGTAATGCTCAGGAGTTACTCCTGGCTATGTGCTCAGAAGTTGCTCCTGGCTTGGGGGACCATATGGGACACCGGGGGATCGAACCGCGGTCCGTCCAAGGTTAGCGCAGGCAAGGCAGTCACCTTACCTTTAGCGCTACTGCCCGGCCCCGTGTGTGGCTTCTTAAATTAGGTAAAACCTAGAACTTCAATACATAGAAAGCATTAAGAAGCTGCAACCCCCCCAAAAAGAACTTATCTTTTTTTGAAATCAGTGAAATTAGGAAGCTATTAACATTGAGCCCAAGTTCTGTGCAATAATATTTCTGGGTAAATTACCTCTGAGACTCTATTGTCAGAATTTAGCCCTTTGTTTTTATCTGTTTCTCTTCTTATAGTTTTGATCAATGTTAAAATCATATTCTTCTTTATCCTTGCACAAAAACTGTAAAACTACATGTTTTCTTTTTTTAATTCTACTCTCTTGTACTTTGGCTTTTGACTTGTGTGTTGGTTAAAAGCAAAAGTTTGGGTTTTCATTTTCTTAAACGCTTAAGAAAAAAATACTAAACCTAAGTAACCATTTTATTTCTAATGGAATTGTCTACAATAAATTCATATATCAGGTCTATTATTTTTTTAATTACTTCTTAGTGAGTCCTTAAGAAGTCTAAGAAAGATTTTCGCACTAAACTTCCAATGCTTGAGGCCAGAGTAGGAAGTCAGTAGGAAGCTTACTTTGAAAGCAGACAAACTGGGTTCAATCCCCAGCATCCCTTATGATTCCACACTAGGAGTGATCCCTGGCTGCTGAGCCAGGAATATAAACCCTGGTGGGCACCTTCAGGTGTGACCCACATATCCCTTCCCCCCAAAAATCCCCTAAACACTCAAAAAGCAAAACTTCAGATGCTTATGGAGTGATAGCACTTTTCATATTAGCTTTAGGAAGATAGTTTTGAATTCCAATGTTCAAAATAGGGGCTCACACTAATGCCTGGGTGCCTGCTCTTTTCCTCTCTCAATGTTCAGTGGTTCCACTGCCCACAGTCTTTGGTTTGTGCTCAATTCTCAGTGCTGCCCCAGAAGACCAAAGTGGCTGTTGGGCCCCTATGCTCAACAAAGCAGTGCTTTGCCCTCTGGCTTTCTTCTATACCACAAACAAGTGCACAACTCCAGACATGTATCCTGAAACAACTGAGAAACTGCACTTCTGGAACCCTAGGACTTTCTTTTCTCTCTTAACTAACACTGCCCTCTGCCAGCCCAGTTTGATGCCTTATTGTGAGTGGCTACTTTTTTAGTGGATGGAGTTTAAACAGATCAATTGCATTAAGTAAACTACCTGTCATTTTGCCCTTCCCTGAAGCATTCACGTATTTTTTTCATAGAAATGTGGAAGAATTGCTATTTGAAAATCAGTGTTTAGATTGTTTGTGTCATTCAGAAGATACTTTTATGTTTTGATAAAAATAGTTCCAAACTATAAAAAGGTGACACATATTAAATGCCTAGATGCTCATGTATATGTTTTTATTTTCCAATTGTACTATGAATATCTCCAGATTAGGTCATTTATAGAATTTTTCCCAGATTTCATAAATTCCCTTACTTCAAAGTCCTTAGAAAACTAATCTAAAAAATATAGAATTTTCATTATATGCTTCCTTTACTTTGTTTTTTTTTTAATTTTGCAAAGAATGTGGCATTTTCTTTACAGTACAGTGCATACTTTTAATTATACTTTTAAAAAATAGCTAAATAAATGGATTTAACATGATGGGTTGTTGTATTACTGGTCCCACTCTAATCAATATTCATAGTCCACTCTAGGGTGTGATCTGGTGATGGGATTATTGGATTATTTCCTACTTGGTATTCCACTCCCATCCTAAGGTGTGGCCTGGTTCTTGTCAATAAAAGCAGAGGTCTGAGGAAGGCATCCGCTCATTCTTAGGCCTTCCTCTACTGAACTGCTTTCCTTCTTAGGAAACTTACGTGGTGGGATTCCTTGCTTGAGTGCTGTATTTCCTGTTCCTGGGCCTTTACACCTATGGATTATTTCTTTTATCAACATTTACTTCTAGACCCACATCTCACCAGATTCCTATTTTGGAGCCTGGGACTCCACTTAAATGGTTTATTGAAAATGTAATTTATTTTTTAAGGAGGAAAAGACTTACAGAAATAAACTTATTTTTCAGTGTCTTTCTATGCCCAAGAGTCTATTGATTATCCTTATAATCCTCTAATTAATCTTTTTGAAAAAAAGTCAAGTTTTCTAACAAAATTTATAGTGGAAAATATTAAAATAAATAAATCCAAATAGTAGGCATTAATTAATTAATCATGACATTAACTTTTAGCCAGAATTTTATATAGGGAAAATACAGACCTTCAGAATTAATAAACTGCATTTTTACTGTTGTAGTCTATGTTTTTATATAGTATTTAAAACTTAGTAAATATTCAATGAAAGTATTTTTAAATAAATGAGATGAATAATGCAGCATTATTTAAAATCTGGCAGTAGAATACAAGATGAATACGAAAAGAGTCAGGATGAATAATTATATCTTTATGGTTTTATTTTGAACAAGAAAGTGTTAAGAATTCTAACCCAAGGTTACTTGAATGGTAAAAGAAAGGGCATAGAAATTTATAAAATTGACAACTATATAGACTCTCAGTGTGAATTTTATATTCCCGAGACAAGTAATAATTAGCTACTAGTTAAATGCTAGTTAGCTACTAGTTAAAAGCACTGCTCCCATTGCAATTATTTGGCTATCCTTTGTTGTAAGTTATATTGTACTGAAAACAACTATTTTATTCAGCATATTTTTGCTCTGAGTTTTCCCAATACTTGGTGGCAAACTCTCAGACTGTAATACTTATTTTTGGTAGTGTGTATCTGATACTTTCGAACAACTTCCTATGGTTAAAAAACAGGTGCCCATAAAATTGAGATATGGCTCTAGTCAAAGTCATGCTCGTGTTTTGCTCCCTAACATAATGTCCAGACGTTCAAGGGCACACTTATTTATTTTACTTTATATTTTCACATCCAGACAGGGTGTGTTCTTTGCAAAATACTTACTGTTGTTTAAGTGAGGTCATATTTTTGGCTCTTAAAGGATATTTTTCAAAGACAGTCTACTGATGTACAATGTGAGTACCTAAAATGAGTTAAAGGAAACCACTTTCCTAATATCTAAGAGATTCCGCACGGGAATTCATCATTATCATTATCACTAGGCAATGTGCAGCACACAGAAAACCTGCATATTATTCACTCTGAAAGCTTCGAGGGCACACTATACATCACCTTGTGGCTTTTTAATAGACTTGAACATAAAAATCAGTTATGTGGAGAACAGGAATTGTGTTCATTCCCCAACATTCATAATTTTAACTGCAAATATCAGATAGAAAAGTTTATTTTTCATATTCAGAGAGAAATATAGATAGATGACATTTATGCCATATTGTTTAGTACTTTATCAAGGGTATTGCATTTGATATCGTTGAAGAATTAACCTGCTATGCTGTTTTGTTATAGAGATGAAGGTAAAATTCAGACACCATGCATTCCTATCTGGTGGTCGCTACTTCTGGAAGATAAATGGTATTTAAGTTTTAAATTGTCCATTTAAAAGGTCTAAAGTCATATGGAACATATACAAATTAGAATTATTTTAAACTAATAAAACTCTTAAATGAGTTTTTATTTTGGAAATAAATGAACTTAGAGGATAAATAACTGAAATAAATTATTTTTCCTTCTTTCTATCCTTCCTCCAGCTTTCTTTCTTCCTTCATTCCCTTCTTTCCTTCCCTCTCTTCCTCTTTTCCTCCCCTTTTTATTCCCCCTTTTCTTTCTTTTACATTTTGAGGGATATTTGGTAATTGTCAGTGTAAACTCCCAACTTGGAGCCAGAGTTTTCTTATAGATGCCAAGTGGGGTATACAATATTAAGAGTCACATAGAAGGGCCAGAGAGATAGCACAGCGGTAAGGCATTTGCCTTAGATGCAGAAGGACGGTGGTTCGAATCCTGGCATCCCATATGGTCCCCCATGCCTGTCAGGAGCGATTTCTGAGCATAGAGACAGGAGTAACTCCTGAGCGCTGCCGGGTGTGACCCAAAAACAAAAAACAAACAAACAAAAAAAAACAAACAAAAAAGAATCACATACAAGGTAAATGCTTCATAATCAAGTCACATTCCTTGGATTGAAATAAACTTTTCCAGTAACTTTTAAGGTATTTTTTTTTATAAGTGTTGCCATTACATTTTAGATGTTTGGATTTGGTTTAGAAACTTAAGAGGGGGGCCAGAGAGATAGCACAAGGCTAACACATTTGTCTTGCATGCAGCCGACACAGGAAGTACCCAGGTTGAATTCTTGGCATCCCTTATGGGCCCACAGCCTACCAGGGACAATTTCTAAGGGTAGAGCCAGAAGTAACCCCTGAGTGCTGCCAGGTGTGGCCCAAAAACTGATCAATCAATCAATAAAGTTTTTAATAAAAAATATAAGATGTAAACACCCATTAACACTTGAATTTAATTAAGAAACTTTACAATATTTTGTTTCTGTCTCTTTTCTTTAGAAAAATCATTCACAAAAGCACATAGGGATCATGCTGAATACTGATAAAAAAAATTAGAGCTTTGATCACACACCTCTTGTGAATTAAGTGGAATCATTTAGAAAGAAGATATAAGAATTATGTACCAGATGGGCCAGAACGGTACAGTGCTTAGGACACTTACCTTGCATGTGGCCACCCTGGATTTGATCTCAGCATCACCTATGATCTCTCAGTCCATCAAGGAGTGATCCCTGAGAGTAGAATCAGAAATAAACCCTGAGCACTGCTGGGTGGGACCAAAATACAAAAAATAAATTATTATGGGCAAGAAAGATAGTATAACTAGTTAAGTTGATTTGCATTCAATCCTTGATCCTACAAATGGTCTTTTGCGCACTGCCAGGAGTAATTCCTGAGTGTGGAGTGTGTAAACCGGAACAGCCTGAGTACATCCAAGTGTGGCCCATGTGAAAACAAACAAACAAATAAAATCATAAGAATTCATCAATAAAATTTCAAAGTTTTCTAGATCCTTGATGATACCAAACTGTACTCTATATTAAGAATCAATGCCCTAGTTTTTATTTTTCTCCTAATAAAATTCTTTGTATAAGATTTTTGAATGCTGGGTATAAAGCTAAAGGTTTAATTTCCATATTTGAATAATGTGTCAAATGCTCTGAACCTTTTTCCAGATGCTATTGCTCTCACACTCCTCATTTACCTCATCCTAAGGCAGATCTCTTGCTGTGATTTTTTTCCCTCTCTTAAGGCATAAGAGATGAAAAAAGAAAAAAAAATCCTTTTTCCTTTAACAAAAATGTAATCTATCTGCTCTTTGGATTTCAATTATACTTTTTATGAATAGATTCTATCTAAATAAATGAATGAAATGATTAGCAACTAATGCTGGCTTGAGGCTTGAAAAGCTAATTCAAAATGTATTTAATTTTAAACATGGAGCAATTGAAATAAATGGCAAATAATCATCACAGTTAAAATACCTATATGTCAAACACCAGATTGCTGATAACTCTTTTCTCAGTGAATATTAACTCTTATGTTAAGATTTTGAATAGTAAAGTAAGTCACCACAGGAAAAATGTGAAGTAAAAATTAAATATGCTACATTATACTTTATTACCTGTATATTTTGGCTATATCATCTCTAGAGGATTTAAAGTAAAAAATAATGTTTCCCTTGTATATAATCATTCTCTAATGACTGGTGATGTGCTTAGAAAATTCACATTTATTAAATAATTTACATTTTTTTATTTTGGGCCACACCAGGTGACGCTTAGGGATTACTCCTTGCTATGCTCTCAAAAATTGCTCCTGGCTTGGGGGACCATATGGGATGCCAGGGGATGGAATCATGATCCCTCTGGGTCAGCTGCATGCAAGGCAAATGTCCTACCACTGTGCCAGACCTAAATATTTACTAAAATATTACTAAAATTTACTTTTACTCCTATAATGTTTTCCACTTTACAGGTGGGGAAAATAATATACCAATTTTTATCTTATATTAAATAGGTTGTCTAGAATATTTAGAATAAAATTTTTTTCGGGCCACACCCCTTTGATGCTCAGGGGTTACTCCTGGCTAAGAGCTCAAAATTGCTCCTGGCTTGGGGGACCATATGGGACGCTGGGGGATTGAACCGCGGTCCTTCCTTGGCTAGTGCTTGCAAGGCAGACATCTTACCTCTAGCACCACCTCACTGGCCCCTAGAATAAAATTTTCAATTTAAATCATTTTAAGATTTTCATAGAATCTTTATGTTCTACTATGACTAAGTTTGCTTCACTTATCATAAAATTAGTTGATAAACTCAAACTGAGTCTAAAGCATACATTATTCCAATAAAATTTTGTGTTTTAAGAAATATCTTTCTTTGGTATGTTCATCTATTGACCAAGCACTTATTAAAGCACTTAATTTTAGACTAATGCTAGACCTTAAGGAAAATGAAATAAAATCTAGAGCTATTTTACTCAAATATTTCATTATTGTGAGGACTATGAAAGTTTAAAAGGAAAATGTTCTCTTATGAATCATTTAATAAAAGAGCCCCATTGAGTAATTTTTGCAGACAATTTAGCAACTATAAAAAGTCTTTAAGTACTGTTTTTCTGAAAACTTTATTTTATTCAAATCTAAATAATAACCTAGCTGGATAGGATAGAATAATTTGGTTGTAAATCTTTTTGATTCAAAATATGAGATATCATTTATATTTATGATATGAGATAACATTTTTCCTTTTTTTTTTTTTTTTAGGGGGCTGCATTTCCAGCAGTGCTCAAAGCTTACTCCTGGCTCTTCATTCAGGAATCACTACTGGCAGTGCTCAGAGGATCAGCTGTGATACTATGGATCAGACTTGAATCAATGACATGCAAGGCAAATCCCTACCCACTGTACCCTTTCTAGGACCTATCATGACATTATTTTTTAGACTGGTCAGTCTCACCAATCTTATTGCATCTTATTGTTTCTCTCTCTCTCTCTCTCTCTCTCTCTCTCTCTCTCTCTCTCTCTCTCTCTCTCTCTCTCTCTCTCTTGATTTTTGGGCCATACCCAGTGACACTCAGGGTTTACTCCTGGCTATTCCCTCAGTAATCGTTCCTGGCTTGGAGGACCAAATGGGTCTCTGGGGGACTGAACCAAGGTCCATCCTAGGTAAGGCAGATGCCTTACCCCTTGTGCTACCACTCAGGCCCCTTATTGTTTCTCTTATATGTTAGTTTTGTTCTTCTCTTGATGCTTTTATGAGAGAGGTCATTCTGTATTTGTCTCTTTCCTTTACTAATTTCATACAGCATGCTACTCTGCAAATCCATTTACATAACATCCAATTGTACTATGTTTTTTCTGACAAATGAGTAATATTCCATTGTCTATATATACCATAATATCTTTATCCAATCATTTGTTCATAGATACTATGGTTGTTTCCAAATTTTGGCTATTGTGAACAATTATAAATGAACCTAGGAGTGATGTTGTCATTTCTACTTTGTGTTTTTGGGCCTTTGAGGAATATTCCAAGAAGTGGAATGTCTGAATCATATGGAAAGTTAATTTCTAGGTTTTTTTGATTTCCATATTATTTTCCAGAAATATGGCTGGACCAGTAGACATTCCCAGAAGTAGTGAATTAGGGTTCCTTTTTCCCCCCTACTCACAAGACTTTTTTTGTTGTTGTTGTTGTTGTTGTTGTTTTTATAGAGCCAGTCTTTCTGGTGTAAGCTATCTCATTATTGCTTTGATTTGTATAATAAGTAATACAGAGTGTTACTGATATGACTTTTGGTTATTTTAATGTATGTTTGAGGAAGTTTCTGTTCTAGTCTTTTCCCTATTTATTGATGGTGTTAGTTTATTTTTTCTTTAAAAAATTGGATTTATGTATCTTGAATATTAACCCTTTAAAAGATTAAGATGAGCAAATTTTTTCCCAAAGTCTGTGGTATATATTTAGTTACTGGTCATTGTTTTCTCTAAAGTGCATAAACTTCTTAATTTAATATTGTCCCATTTGTTAATTTACTTCTAGTTGTTTAACCAAATTTATTAAATCCTAAAAAATACCTCTAGCTTTAATGTTATTATGGGTTCTCCTATGATTTTCTCAATCTAAATTATGGATTTAGGTCTGCTATGGAGGTATTCCACTTTGGTTTGATTCTGTGAATAGTATAAAAAAAGGCATCTTCTGTTTTATTGCATGTGGCCAAGATATTTCCCAACACCACATGTATTATAAATCTTTTTTGGTCAACTTTATGTTTATTTTTCACCTTTATAGAAGACTAAATGTCCATTTATACATGAATATGCCTCTGGACTTTAAATTTAGTTTCATTGATCTGAGAGAATCTGTTCTATTCCAGTTCTACACTTTTTAAATTATTACAGTTTTATAGTGCAGTCTGAAGTTGGGGAAAACAATTCCTCCCATCTCTTTCCCCAAGGTTACTTTTGACTATGTGAGGAGGGTTAATACGCTGTAAGGCTTTCAGGAGTGTTGGGCCTATTTGAAAAATTCTATTGATACTCTTATAGGGATGATGTTAACTTTTATAATGCTTTGGGCAATATTGCTATTTTGACCTTGATAATCTTCCCTCTCCATAAAAAGTGAGATATTTCCATTTCCTATGTCATCCTCTTTTATTTCTTTCAGTAGTGCTTTGTAGTTTTATTATATAGGTCTCTCATATTTAGATTAAGATTACAAGGTAGTTAAACTTTCTAGGCACAATTATAAATGAATCTTTAAAAGTTTCTCTTCTCAGTGCTGGAGAGATAGTATGGAGGTAAGGCATTTGCCTTACATGCAGAAGGTTGGTTGTTCAAATCCTGGCATTTCATATGGTCACCTGAACCTGCCAGGAGCTATTTCTGAGCATAGAGCCAGGAGTAACCCCTGAGCGCTGCCGGGTGTGACCCAAAAATCAAAAAAAAAAAAAAAACTTCTCATTCATTATTTGCGTATGGAAAAGAGAAATAGACCCTTAATGACACTGACTAAAGCAGTCCAACTAAGTTAAAAGCTTCACATTTTAGTTGGTAAGTTGCATAAAATAATTACCATATTGCACACTTAAGTTTTCTATAAAATATTTTAGTAGAAATTTAATCTATATACTTTAATGCTAAGTAAAATATGCAAAATGTAAATATTAACTTAATTCTATAAGTAAATCTAATCTTATATAATTTTTATAATGATGGTAATTAACTTTAATAGAATTATTCTCATTAGAGGACAAAACAGTCTTGCTGATCACTTTCTGGCTTTAAGCCTTCACAAGTTAATAAATACTAAAAATATGAAAATCTCATCCAGTTTACTGTGGAACCATAATTTATAAGAATAAATGCATAATAATTTTTGGACTTCCGATGTAATTTATGAGCAATATTCTCACAGAGGATGATAATTCATTCTCAATTAGCTCAGCTTGATTTAAATTATTGATTGCCCCATGTTTAATAATAATTTAGTAATAATGAAATTAATACCTCCTCTATTTTTAGAAGAAATTATTAATCATCTATGCTGAATTTGAACTTTAAGCACTAAGGCTCGTAAATATCATCTTGATAACTTTCCATTTGGCATTGTTCCCTCTCATCACAGATTGCTAACACTGTAAGAAAGGTCAGATTTTCTTGAAAAGCTAAACTTTGGAGCCGAGTGGTGGCGCAAGCTGTAGCATACGCTAATCTAAGACTGACCATTTAATCCCCTGCATCTCATATGGTCCCCCAAGCCAGGAGTGATTTTTGAGTGCCTAACCAGGAGTAACCCCAGAATTACCGGGTGAGGGCCAAAAAGCAAAAAAAAAAAAAAAAAGTCAAACTTTGTGCTAAGCTGTCTTTTACTTATTCTCACTAAGCAGATGCCAAGATTATGTTTGTGGCTATCAGATTCTTCCAAAATTTAATAAAAGCATATATTTTGAGAAATTAGATCCAGATATTTCTTATAAGTGGCCATTAAAAGAAGATACAGTTCACAACTATTTTTAAATTTACAGTTCACATTTGAAATGCATTATTATCATTATTAATTAAGTAAATGAAACCCTGATTCTGTTAAAATAGGTTTAGGAAATAATTTATATTTTCAATAATTTTAGTAAATGAAGAAAATGTATCAAAGGTGGCAGCATCTAATGAGATTGAACTCATTCCAACTGCAATCTCAACTTTTTGTTTTCCCATGGGTTGAGTACTTATTTAGAGCACATGTATATATATATATGTATATATAGATATATACATATATATATATACATATAGAGAAACATCTTCATGTTATATATATCAATGAGGTCATCTTGCTTGTTTCCATATTTTTATTTGAGTTGGTATTGAAGAAGCAGTAATGTAGAACCATATCTGAGGGAAAAATAAAAATGACAAAAACTTGTATGGCCCTGAGGTTGAAAAGGAATCTTTGCCAAAGAGCCAAGTTTAACTTTTGTTACTGAGCCTTTAACTTGTGATTGTTTTGAAAGCTTCAGAACAAAAGTTATGTAGTTTTATTGCTTGTTTGCATTGTTTTTTAATCATAGTGCCTTTGGGAACATACAAAAATAACACAAAAGATAAAGAAAAACTGCCCCCCCCTTTTACCTGTAAACTTTATACATAGAAGGAAAAGAAAGATCACAGCAAAGTGTCAGCTAAATCTTCAATTCTTCTTTCTCTTCAAAGTATTCCAGGTAAATGTGTATATATAAATACAAATCTATTTGTATTTATTACAAGGACAGAGGAACATGGTCAAAATATCAGCATGGTACTTCAGTATTACCTTTTAAGATTAAACAAAATTTAGGTCTTGCTAAAGATATTAGAAAATAAGGTCATCATAAAGGTCAAATGTTATTTTAAACCACAAGCTTAACTTGAATAAATCCTGTTACTAAAGACAGATCAGTGTCCATTTTATGTCCACAATTACTGTTTTTGAATAAATGAGATTTGAGCTGGCAACAGTGTTCTTTTATGCTCTACTGTTTCTCCTTCTTTAGGATTTTAATAATTATAATTAGGACGGGAGTATAACTTAGTGATAGTAGATAAATTTATGAAGATAACAGATGAGATCTTCAACATTATGACATGAATTTTACAAAGTACAGAAATATTGTTTTGGATAGATTATTGTTTCAAATAAATTAAATAAAATCTTGTTTTTAATTAATATATTTGGATAGTACAACGCACAGCATAGAGGGAATACGTAAAAGAGTAGCAGATATAGGAATTTAGAAGTGTTTTATATATACATGCATCTATAGAATACATTTTTTCTATAAAGCTTAGAAATGCTGTCACAAAGGACTAGGTGAGTCCGTATGTTCATTATTGTGTATGTCAGCTTCAGATATATGTGTCAGGAAGAAATCATTTAATGTTTTCTCTGAACCCCTATTGGTTGATAAATTCAATCATGGAAGGAAAAATCTCTGGTTCTAAGAAATGATTTCGACAGTATAATGAATACAGTTAAGTAGGTTATGCCTGAGTTGTGTTTTGTTTGAAACCCAATGTGAGAGCTTTATATCAACCTCTAAATTTTCAGTCTCCTCACTAATAAAGAAGCTTTTTATATAATGAGATTAGGTATACAAGCCTTGCAAATAATATGCATTGTTAAAATAGACTGATAGAGCTCAGCAAGAGATGGAATGAAAGTATTTAGAATTCTAATTATCAGCTGGCTTTGGAGTCTGTCTGATGTCGGAGCATTCTAAAAAATATATTCAGTATAAAGACTAGAGAGCACCATGCCTGTATGTTTCTAGGATCAGATATGGGTTTTCATTCTGACCTCAATTAACTTTCAGGCATCAAATATTTCTTTATTCATTCATTTATTTCATTTTTGTGTTTGGCCTTCTCTGGCTGTACTTAGTGCTTATTCCTGGGTCTGTGCTCAAGCATCACTCGTGGTAGTCTCAGGGACCATCTGTGGTTTCATACAAGACAAGCACCCCCAAAACCTGCTGTAATCTCTCTTGTATATATATATATATATATATATATATATATATATATATATATATATATATATATATATATATATATACATGTATATATATATTGAATGACAATTTAAGTCAACTAAAAGGTTCAATGCTATAGCAACATAAGTGTGCTTTATTCTAAATCATGACTGTAACAAACATGCCTTCCTCCTGTTGTTGCTCAGGAATGATACCAGCCAAACAGAGGGATTAATAGGACAAAACAGGTAGGAAAGAGGGCCAGGGTCTCACAGCATTGCTGTGAAAGTTCAGCCAGCTGCCAATAGCATTCCAACCAATAACTCCCCACCAATAACTCTCCAATAATAACTCTCTCCCAATAACTCTCCACCCTCTCAGTATTCCAGCAAGAGTTCCATGGGCCAGGGCAATTGCTTCTCAATTTAACACAGGAGGAGTCCCAGAGAACCCTTACTCTTAAAGTACTAGACCCCCGTTTTGAATATTGAGCTCCAATAATTCTCCATCCTAGTATAAATAAAAAGATATTGTGGGTCTGTATTGTGTCCATGTACAGATCTAAACTGCTGATTCAGTTTCTGATAAGTAATATCTGTAGGTCTACAGCTATTGATGACTTTAGTCTGTGCAGAGCAGTCAGGAGTGGCCAATCTCTTTGTAGGTTTAGGGTACTAATTTACTGATTCAAGCTAGTTCAGGTGGGCTGCACAGAGGCAGCAACTCTTTTATTTTAAGGGTGGGTTGGCACTCCAACAAGAGGGAAACAAAGAAAAATAAACATTTCTTAGAAAAAGCACCTAGTAACAACGTTTGAAACTTTTCAGAATTAGATTTTTTTTCTGAATGAATGCAGCATCTAAATAACCTAAAAAAAGAGAAGATATAAAACATCAATTATTTAATTAGAACAAAATTCAAAAGAATTTTTGAAAATAAAAGAACCTAAACCTAATTTTGTCGTAGAGTGAACTTTCTGAGAGATTAGGAATTTGGGTATTGTTATCTTCTATATACTTCCTACTGATATAGGGCTTTGATGGGTAGTCAGAGTTTCACTTCTTAATATCTATGTAATAAATGATAGGAAGAGTCACAATAGATAAAAAAGAAAAAAGAAAATAAGACTACTTTTTGATTTTAGTAATCAAGGTTGATGAGATATGACAAGATGTAGTGAAGCCCAAAATTTCTTTTTTGGGACTGTCATCAGTAGAAATATATGCATAGTATCTTATTCTAATTCTTAAGTTTTCTTTGACCCATTTGTTGTCTATTTTCAGCCAAATGGGCAAATAAATTGTCTTTTGAGCTTGTGGGTCTTTTGAGAAGTGTTTAGAAAATTTAGAGAAAATATAAGAATTGAAAATCAAGTGGAGATATTCCTCATTTTTTGTTTTCCACTAATTGGGTTTTGAGTCCTAAGTGCACATTAAAATATAGCTTTTCCTTGAGGATTATGAGGTATTACTATAATATGCTTAATTTGCCACCCATTACAGAAAGATTTAAAGTTATGCTGGTGTAAACTAGTCCATAAGATAAAAGGTTGCAGGGTTACATCATTTAGGGCCCCTGACTTTGTACTCTGAACAATAAGGAGGCATGGGTCCATAAATTGCACAAGCTTTTTTAAGCTGTTAAAGAATTAATCTTAGCCTTTGATAAGAATGCAGTTCATGAGGCCCTAGTCTTGTAGGTCCTGATCTTTCTCTATTTAGTCATTGTTCTCAGATTCGAAGTACAAATATTGACTAACTAGCTCATAGTCTGTTAAAGCGTGAGAGTCATGCCTGGATATGTAGATATTTCCAGGATGTTACTAGTCATGCAAACTGTGTTATATGATTCTGCTTTGGCCTAGGAACTGGTTCTAGTTTTAACAGGGTAAATTGCCACCCCATGTGTTGAAACTGGCTCAGAAGGATTCATTTGAGTAGCATCTATTAAGAGAGATTTAATTTAGATGGTTTAGGAGAAGGTATATTCATGTAAGATTAGCTTTTTGTTTGAAGTTTTGGTCTGGTCTCTGTTATCAGTGGGGTGTATTTGTGAGGAGCTTAAGGTAGTGTCACTCAACAAATCATGAATAACTTTGTCATTCCTTCTCAACATGATTTGAAGGTAAATGTTCCAGCAGATTAACAACCTTGCCGGCAAATAAACTAACATACTTTGTAAATTAGGTAATATTCTGCTGTCAAACAACTAGGACATACATATATATTTCAAGGTCAGTGGTCAGCAGTACTAATTAATAGGACAAAACAGGGACAGGGTCTCATAGCAATGCCATTTAGAAAGTCATCCAGCACTCAATACAAACGCCAATACCCTCCAACCAATAACTCTCCACCAACAAATCTCTTCATCAATAACTCTCCAACCATATTTCTCTGCCTCCACAGTATTCCAGCAAAAGTTTTTATGAGGCTTTGTGTAACTGCTTCTCAATTTGACACAAGAATTTCAGAAACTTTTTGGGGATTGATCTCCCAAAAGACATGACAAATTTTTTCAAGCCTTTCGAGAGGAACTACTATCAATTCTTTTCAGGTTCTTTCAGAAATTGAAGAAACAGAAATACTCCCAAATAGTTTTTATGAAGCTAACATCAACCTGGTACCCAAACCAGACAGAGATGCTGCAAAAAAAGAAAACTACAGACCAATATCACTAATGAACACAGATGCAAAGATTTTCAATAAAATTCTAGCAAATACGATCCAACACCTAATCAAGATGGTCTTATACCATGATCGAGTAGGCTTCATTCTAAAAACGTAAGGATGGTATAACATATGTAAATCAATATACATAATACACCCTATCAACAAAAGAAAAAATGATCATATAAATAGATGCAGAGAACGCATTAGATAAAGTCCAACACCATTCATGATAAATACTCTCAACAAGATGGGAATAGAAGAAACTTTTCTCAATATAGTCAAAGTCATCTACCACAAGCCAATGGAAAATATGATTCTCAATGATAAAATAAATGCATTTTCTTTAAAATCTGGTACCAGACAAGGCTGAGTTTTCTCAACACTCTTGTTCAATATAGTATTGGAAGTACTTGCCATACTATTTAGGCAAGAAAAACATATCAAGGGCATCCAGATAAACAAGGAAGAAGCAGTAGGGTTTATGCTTGCACACGGCTGACTCAGGATGGACCTGGGTTCGATCCCCAGCATCCCATAAGGCCCCCCAAGCCAGAAGCAATTTCTAAGCACATAGCCAGGAGTAATGGCTTAGCAACAACGATTAAAAAAAAGGAAGAAGTTAAGCTCTCACTGTTTGCAAATGACATGATAATATATTTAGAAAACACTAAAGACTCTACCAAAAAGCTCCTAGAAACAATAGATTCATATATCAAAGTGGCAGGCTGCAAAATTACCATGCAAAAATCAATGGCCTTCTTATACACAAAAAATGATAGAGATGAAATGGCCATTAAGAAAACAATCCCATTCACATTAGTGCCAGACAACTCAAATACCTTGGTGTCAACTTAACTAAAGAGCTAAAGGACCTGTACAGTGAAGACTACAAAACCCTGCTTCAAGAAATAAAAGGGGGTGACAGGTGCAATAATGCAATGGCCAATCCAGGATGGAACTGGTTTGATCCCTGGCGTCCCATATGGTTACCCAAGCCAGGAATGATTTCTGAGCACATACTCAGGAGTAACCCCTGAGCATCACCAGGTTTGGCCCAAAAACCAAAAACAAAACAAACAAAAAAAAGAAATAAAAGAGGAAATAAGGAAATGGATGCACATACCTGCACACCTGTTCATGGATTGGAAGGATTAACATCATTAAAATGGAAATACTTTCCCAAAGCATTGTGCATGCAATTTCTGTAAGGATACCCAAGATACTCTTCAAAGAAGGGGATCAAACACTCCTCAAATTTATTTGGAATAATAAACACTCCCAAATAGCTAAAGCAAACCTTAGGAAAAAGAAGAAAGGCATCTGTCCTCAACTTTAAATTGTACTAAAAAGCAATAGTCATTAAAAATACAGGGTATTGGAATATTGGAATAAAAACAGACTCTCAGATCAGTGGAATAAATTTGACTATTCAGAGAAAGTTCCCCAGACATACAATCAATTAATCTTTGACAAAGGGGTAAGAAATGCAAAATGGAGCAGGGAAAGCCTCTTCAACAAGTGGTGCTGGGAGAGCTAGTAAGCCTCATGCAAAAAGTGAACTCAGAACTACACATAACACCATGCACAAATGTCAAATCCAAAATGGATCAAGGACATTTATATCAGACCCGGAACAACAGGTACATAGAGGAATGCATAGATAAAATGCTCCATTATATTGAGAGTAAAGACATCTTCAAGGAGGAAATAACACGGTCTAAACAAGTGGAAGCATAGATATACAATTTGTTATTATTCTTAGACCATATCTGTAAGTACTCAAGTATCACTCTTGTCAAGCTTAAGGCACCATATGGAATGTTGGGATCAAACCTTGTGAAAGTAATTGTCCTATCTGCATAATATCACTCCATCATCATGCAAATAGCTGATTCTTAACTGTACCCATTATTTTCTCCTCTGCTTATCAAAGTATGTTAAATATAAACCAGTTCCAAAACTTGTAGTAAAATACTATTGCACAATGTTATTCTGAAGAAAACAACAGCAGGGCAGGAGAAAAAGCACAGTGGTAGGGCATTTGACTTGCAAGCAGCCAATTCAGGATGGACAGTAGTTCAAATCCTGGTATCCCAAATGGTCCCACATGCCTGCCAGAAGCGATTTCTGAGCACAGAGTCAGGAGTAACCCTAGAGCTCCAGCAAGGTGTGACCCAAAAATTAAACAACTAAAAAAATGAAAATAAAAGAAAACAACAAATAAAATGAACCCTAATTTATAGCTCTACTTTTCTAAATTTTCAATTTGAATTGGCATCCTTCACTTAGCGCAGGGGTCTTCAAACTTTTTAAAGTGGGGGCCGGATTATGGTCCCTTAGAGAGCTGGAGGGTCGGACTATATGAGCTACTAATTCCTACTCACACTGCACATATCTTATATAAATAAAATGAAAACCATTTATAAATAAACAGATCACGCACCAGTATTTCAATGGGAACTGTGGGCCTGCTTTTGGCTAATGAGATGGTCAATGTCCAGTTCCATATTTGTCACTGCCAGCCGTAACAAGTGATGCAAGTAGGCATCAGTTAATCTTGATCTGGTTGGAGATTGCAGATGTTTCATTCTTGAAAAAGTCTGTTCACAGGCATAAGTGCCTAAAGATGGTTACCATTTTGAGTGCATGGTTCCTAATATTTGGATATGTCTCAGAGGGGAGAGATGCATAGAAATTCAAAAGGTTACTTGACTTAAATGTGTCTTTCAGAGAGTCACAATTCTGCAATTCAGCCAGTTCCATTTGGTAAATTGTAAGGACATTTTCAATCTCAACAGAAAATGGGTTACGAAAAAGCTGTATGTCCTGTTCATGGAGATGAAGCTCTTTGAATCTAAATGAAATCTCCTTTTGCAACAATTCTAGTGAAGCCAGACTTGTTTCCTTTGGGAATGCAACCTTTCCGCTGAAAGGTTTTGAGTTGTTGGGAGATGACTGAAGTTTTCCTCCTGTACTTGTTTGACGAGAAGGCCTAATTTTACTTCAAATGCTTTCACATGCGATGCCATATCACAGATGAGCTTCCCCTTGCCTTGAAGTTGCAGATTGAAACTGTGAGTAGCTCTGTTATATCTGTCAGAAAGGCAAGGTGCCATTTCCATTCTGCATCATTGAGCTCTGGTACTTCTTGGTTTTTTGAAAGTAGAAAAGCTGTAATCTGTGGAAGTAAGTCATAGAAACGTTTCAAAACTCTCCCTCTACTCAGTCAACGAACTTCTGTGTGGTACAGAACATCTTCATGGGCAACATTTACCTCAGATAGAAATTCCTAAAATTGTCTGTGGTTTAGTGCATGAGTTCTAATGTAATTAACACAAGATACTACAATTTTCATAACAGAGTTCCACTTCAGTGATTTACAACACAACACTTGTTGGTGGATTAGGCAGTGTATGGCAATTGGATGAGGATGGTTATGTTTGTCCATCTCTTGTGTAATGTGAGCAATTACTCCTCTCTTAGACCCCACCATGCTAGGAGCACCATCAGTTGTTACTCTGACTAGTTTAACCCAGTCCAGCTACAAACCATTCACAGTTTGGCAAACCTTTTCAAATATATCCACTCCTGTGGTTATACCTTTGATATCTCTTCTGTGACTTCAAAATACTCATTTGTCCCACACATATAAATGAGAAGTTGGGCAGAATCACGAACATCATTGCTTTCATCGAGTGCCAAGGAAAATTAGCAAAGTTTCTTTGCAGAGTTTTGCAAATGGTGCAGCAAATTTTCTCCCATTTCTTCAATCCTTCATGTCATTGTAACTCCTGAAAGGCTCACTGTACTAAATAAATTGGCCTTCTCTGGACACATCTCTTTGGCAACAGAAATAAGGCATTCTTTAACAAATTCTCCCTCCACAAATGGTTTGCTATTGTATGCTATTAGCTTGGCAACTTGAAAACTTGCCTGCAGTGAGGAAGTATTTAACTGCTTCTGCTTCACAAAAGTATTTTGCTGAGTCGTCAGTGTATGTTTCAGTTGTAATGTTTTATCTTTTCTCACTTCTCCAACCAACCAATCATATTTATCTTTATGTTGAGTTTGATAGTGGCATCGCAAATTGTATTCTTTGAACACAGCAACTATATTCTGGCATATCAGACACACAGCTTTTTCTTTGTACCGCATAAAAAAGTAATCGTAAGTCCACTGTTCTTTGAATATCCTACACTCGCTGTCAATTTTTCTTTTTCTTGACATCATTGTTTTCTAGGGATTCCAAATTGATATTAGTGAAATACAAATATGTGTGTATATATACACACAGTGTATGAACCCCCATTAGTCCCTGATGTGAACACTTACCCCTTGCAGGCTTTTCTAAGCAGACCAGCTCAGTCCCTGATAGTTCAGTTATATCTCCCTATATGATGCCCAAATTGATATGTTCGGAATCAGCATGTGAACACTGAAAAGGAATTGCAAAATGCATATAAAATTTTCAATGTAACCCCTTTAAAATGCTTCAGCATCGAACCCCTAATCTTCCACATGGGCAATTCAGCACCGAACCCCTAACCTCCCAACCACCGCCTACCCCCTAACTTTGATTTCAGCACTGAACGCCTCACCACCCCCAAAGGGGAATTTTCATATGAGTCACCCACAGCCCAATAGGGCAGAATCCCCCATATGGCAAAAATTTATTTCTATGGTACTTTTGACTGACCTTTGGCAGTGGAGGGAGTGGAGGAAAACCTCACTGACAGGCAGGCACAGCACACAGACACCACAGTTGCCTGGGGGTGGAGCAGGCGCCTTTTTACATCATATAGTCTCCTACATGTGGTACTCCTTGCCATGCAGTGTCCGGCGCCTCCAGTGACGTCATCAGCAACGTGTGTGCCAAGCGCCAGGTGCAAGGGCACATCAGTGTCCCTCTCAACACCGCCCTCACGCCCACCCTCCCAGCACACAACATGCTGTGGGCGGAGGCGGTTGACGTCATCCAGGAGAAACCTTGACACTAAGTGTATATGCTGACAGGTATCTTGGCAACCAAACAGCGCTCACTGCTGGCGGGCCTGATCAGACTCCTCTGTGGGCCACATGTGGCCTGCAGGCCGTAGTTTGAAGATCCCTGACTTAGCGTTTAAATGCTTGACACTGTTCATTAAACATTCCTTGCCTCTTCAATTAGATTTCATGTTTATAAAATAGTAGACTTCAACCTTTATGAATTTGAGAAACAAAATAGAATAATAGTATTTTGCATGTCAAATTTAATAGAATTGCAATGTAAACAATTGCTTGCAAAGTAAGTTAGAGAATTTTTAGACCTACAAGATATTGTATCTTTATATCCAAGGTCGCCATCAGATATATTTCTGTTAACTGCAATGGAATTTGCGTGCCCTGTTTTACCTTATATATTTATAGAAGTCTCCCTGATTTCTAGTTGATCTTATATCATACTTGTTACTACAGAACCTTAAACTCAAATCATCATCTCCTGATATTTATGGATTAGTAAAACTAAAAATAAAGCACTTTAAAATTTTAAGTACTTATAAAATATAAAAATTAAATTAGTCTAATTATCCAAAAGAACTTGACAATTAATCTCTTTGTTAATAAATATTTGCTAATGAATTCTCTATTAGGGATGAGTTAAAATAATCTGGAAAATAGTATATATTTTAATTGCTTCACTTTTTCACATTTTTAATTCAGTATATCAATTTATTTTTACATTTTGTATAATTATTATCAGTTCTCATTTATTTGCTTTTAATAGAATTTTAACTTTGATGAGTATAAAACAAAAATTTAATTAACTTCTTAATTAGCATTAACTTGTATATTAATTTTTTATCTTCTAGTATAGGTTAAAATGTCAACACTTAAGGGACTTCTATCAAGTTTTAGTATAGTATTGCTTTTGATGTACCTGTCAAAGTAAAATCACAGAAATTAAATAAGTGGTGATAGTGAAAATATCGCTAGATAATAGAGGTAGTTAGATTGAGAAAGACTGCAGTGTGAAATTAATATGAAATAAACCTGAATTAATATAATGGGGATGACATTTTAGGAGGTAATATTCATGCAATGTGGCTATCACGTACCTATGCTAATATAATTTCCACACCATCCCATATTTTGTCCCTAAAGTTTTTTTGAATAATACAGGAAATGAGTCCAGGAATATTAAAATAGCTGACTCAATGTCATATTCAATTTGTTAGGGATGAGTTAGAATTTAAATCCATTGGGCTGTAAATTCAATGATATATCTGTCATAATTTGTTCTCTCACTAAAATAAGAACATTAATTTTATTGACATGGTTTACAGTGAATAAATGACAGTTTCTGGTATAAACTGACAGGGTATGAGTAAGTATCAGAATACATTTTTGCACTTTTCAAAAGGATTTTTAAATTTAGATTTAATCAAGAATCACATTGAAATAATTTTTAATATATGTGACTGACATAATTGCAATTTAGAAATTGAATTACCTTGACTTAAAGGTTGCTTTATAAGTTACAGATTTAAAATATCTATGAAAATATATAAAGTATGTGTGAAATAAATACGAACTATAAAGTATATGACATATCCTTTAAAATAAATATATAAATATTATATAAAATTAATAATCTAAAATAAATATATAAAGTATATGAACATGTATAAAATATAAAGTATACTACAAATAAAATATCTATAATCCAGATTTGTATTTTTTTAATTTTTATTGTGACTGAAGTGCATTACACAGAATTATTTACAGTACATAGTGACAATGAATGAAGGGCATTCCCACCACCAATGTTGTCCTCCCTCCACTCCTGTTCCCAGCATGTCTCCCATATCTCCCTCTTTTACCCCCTACCCCCCAGAATACTAGTGTAACTGGTCTCCACTTTACAGCTTGTTGTAGATCGGGTATCTATTCTGTCGTCATTGACTTTGGGTTTGGTGTTCCAGTCTGGTCATTTTTATTTACACTACATGTTCACATGACTGGTCCTGGTATCATCATTTCCCCACCTCAATTTATGAGGCTGAATGATTCAAGTTATGCTATTCTGTTGGAGATAAATGGAAGTGGTCTCCTGGAAACATAATGAAAGACACTATCCCAAGCCCCATCCTAGGATCAGCGCAAAGAGCAAGACCACCAACCACAGAAGATGGATTACAACAACACCGAGGGAACAAAACTTCTAGAACCACAAAGACTTCATCCTAAGTTCCACTCCCTCCCTGACCTGTGCAGATATCGAGATCTCTAGATACAGAGGTCTGATTTTATCACCCAGGACGGAACAGAAGTCTTCCATACACCACAAAAGCATCAAGGGGGTGAGTAAATGAACCTGAAAGGAGTCTATAGTTAATCCCATGACAATATACTTCAAGGGTGGAGAATTCCTGGATCTCTTAGGCCAAGGGAATTCCTTTTCAAATGACTCCAATATTTACTGTGCATGTGCAGGAAGGGGGGAAAAATGGCAAAAAGCACAAAATAACTTTTTTTTTTTATCTACCAGTAGTTTTTGTCGATTTTTTGTTTTGTTTTGGCTATTGAAGTCGTTGTCTCCATTTATATATACTTATTTTTCTTCTTTTCTTTTCTTCCTTTATGTGCTCTGCCACATTTTTTATTTCAATACCATGGCTTTTATGTGATGCTTATCTTTTTTTCCCCCTCTGGAGTGTTCACTGGATACTTTATTTGACACTTCTTTTTGTACTGTTGTGGTGTTTCACCCTCTTTTTCCTCTTTGTTTCTCAAACCTAGGATGAGAGCCTCTAGATACAGGAGTCCTCAAACTTTTTAAACAGGGGGCCAGTTCACTGTCCCTTAGACCATTGGAGGGTCTGACTATAGTAAAAACAAAACTTACGAATGAATTCTTATGCACACTGCATATATCTTATTTTGCAATGAAGAAACAAAACAGATACAAATACAATATGTGGCCCGCGGGCCATAGTTTGAGGACCACTGCAAGGTCTAGAAGGACTCCGCCCATGTTCAGAGTATTTGATTTTTCCCCCCAGTTTATTACTCTTTTCTTCTTCAAACAAAACCACATAACTTGAACTATCTAGACCTGCCTCTCAATTAGAGGGGGAAATAAGGGAGGTACCAAGACCAAACAGGGGTAAGCCCACTTAGTAGTAAGCTAAGCACAGAGGGGACCACTTATTCTAGCAGCCCAGTGGGTGAGGGAAGAGGATATGGGAGGTAGGACGGGAATGGAGGTGGAGGGAGGACAATTCGGTGGTGGAAATTCCCCTAATTTTATGATAATATGTACCTAAAATATTATTGCCAATGATATACCACTATGTTAAAATAAAAATTATATTAAAATTTAAAAAAAGGTTAAGGAAAAGAGAAGAAAAATTTAGTAACAACTACTAAAAAAATTACCAAATAATATCCACAAGTGTAAAAAAGAAAGAAAAAAGTGGAAGAAAAAAGAGAATAAAAATAATATCAAAAACAAACAACAACAACAAAAAAAAAAACAAGAAAAAGGAATGCTGGAGTGGCAGGGTTTGGTGTTACCCCACTTTTTTTTTTTTTTTTTTTGCATAGGCAAAGTAAGTATTGGGGAAGGAAGGAAATTCCCGTGGCCTAAGATTCAGGGTTTCTCCACTCTTGAAACATATTGTCATGGGAACAACCACTGGCTCCATACCTTCTCATTGCCATAGCCCAGGGATTTTTTTTGTGGTGTCAGGAAACTTTCCTCTCGGTTGTGGTTGAGAAAATCAGACCACTGTAGCTAGCAATAGATTTGTATATTTTTGACACAGGTATACACATCTCAATCAGGTTATTGCTATAATCATGTAACTGACAACTATTCATCACTGAGGCATGCTACATTTGATTTTTATGAAAATGGTGACTTTTGATAAAAAAAGTCTCATGGTTGATACTAAGTAATGCAAGTTATAATATTTCTAGGCAACTAAATCTTCTAGAAATTTGCCCCAAAATCCTTATTAATAAGAAGCTTCCATATCTTAATGTAGGACAATTATTGAAAGAGCCCTGATAACAAACTGTTTACTTGAGCAAAGAGCGATGTTAGACTAGAAATTATTAAATAATTGCAAATAGATTTTTTCCTCCTTTCAATGCTGTACCTTTCAATGAGATATATACTTGCCTAACTACCTAGAAAATTGATAACTTAGTACAGAACTGAAACAACACTTAAACTATAAATTACATTTCTTCTGTCTCAATTAAAATTCTTAGAAGCATATATAAGTTTTGTAGAATATAGTGTGTAAGCAAATGCCTTCAATTGATTTGTGAATTTAGCAACCAAGAAACTAGAACAACAGCAATTATTTTTAGATGGGTAGTATTAGTTTCTCAAATAATATCTTATACATAGAATGTCACAGGTGAATATTTAGAACAGTTGTAAAAAATAAAGTGAAAATATTTGTAAACATTTACATCGTTCTATGGAAAATATTAAGAACATGAAGTATAAGAGTTTTTGATATTTTTATTAGCATTAGCAAAATATTTTTCAAAAGATGTATAACAATGGAATTCATAAAAAACAAAATCACAGGAAATATCAAATATCCATTGACGCCAGAGTAAATATTCAAGGATTTAAAGTGAATTGTTCCCAATATTTTTGACATATGCCATCCTCACTAGTGTAAGATGGTATGACATTGTTTCTTGATTTAGCTTTCCCTGATGATAAGTGATGATGAACATTTTTTTATGTGCCTGTTTCCCATATGTTGGTCTCCCTGAAAGAATTTTTTGTTCATTTCCTCTCCCATTATTTTATTTTTTTAGGTTTTGTGGGTTAACCTTTGTATTTTGTATATTGTAGATATCAACCCTTTATCTCATGTGTTGAGTGTGAATGTTTTCTCCCACTCAGCTGTTTAGTTTTATCTTATTTTCTTTTATTTCTTTATTTTTTTGGTTTTTGGGTCACACCAGTAGCAATCAGTGTTTACTACTGGCTCTGTGCTCATAAATCACTTCTGCCAGGCTAGGGGACTATAGGGGATGCCGGGATTTGAACCACCGTCTGTCTTCGTGCAAGGCAAATGTCCTACTGCTGTGCTATCTCTCACAGCGTTTGACTTTCAGTTTTAGCCAGTATTTCTTTTGCCAAACAAACTTTTTAGTTTGATATAGATAAATTTATTCAGGTTTAATTCTATATTTCATGCCATTGGCATTGTCGTTTAAGATTCCTTTGAAATCTAAGTCTTGGAGTGTTCTGCCTATATTTTCCTTAATAAACTTTATGGATTCAGGTCTAATCTCAAAGTCCTATAACCATTTGAATTGACTTTTGTGGAGGTGTGAAAAATGGATTGATCTTTCTTACATGTGATCATTCAATTGTCCCAGCATGACTTGTTGAAGACTGTCTTTATTTTATTTAATTTTCTTAGATCCCTTATCAAATTGATCATCTACTTGGGGGTTGTCACAAGATATTTTATTCTGATCTACTGGTCTGAATGTCTCTCTTTGTTCCAATACCATGCTCTTTGGATCACTATGGTTTTTATCCTATTTTTATCCCTGGTTCTGCATACATCTCTTCAAGCATCATAAGGAAATATGTCTAAGTATAGAGTCAGAAATAAGTCCGAGCAAGGCTAGGTGTGCCATGACACAACAATGACAACAACCAATAACCCAACTTCACCGTTTTCCCCCTAATCTTTTCAGAGGTACTTAATTGCCAAAAACCCTGAGTAGGAGTTGAGAGCTCTGGGCTTTTGACGGAGTCAGGTCAGGAAGCCTCCCTTCATGTTTCTGTACTTCCAGAAGCCCTAGCAACTATACCTATGACCCACAGCCACATTTTCCCTTGATGAAATATATACAAATATATGACCCATGGATTTATGAACTTAATTTAACTTAATATTTTCTGCCAACTCTTTGACTTCTGGAGTAATAATGCAAATACAGTAACAGGAAGATTTCGAGTTGTACCTCAAATATTTATGTAAACAGTCATCAAAATAAGTTTTTTATGTAATGAATTTACAAACCATAGATCAGAGTCTCCATTGCCCATGATTGCATATAGCAACATCATCAGAAAGGGGCCAAAGTCATAGTACAGTAGGTAGGGTGTTTTCTTTGCAAAGGATCACCACAGGTTCCAACTCCAGCATTCCATATTGTCCCTGGGCTTGCCAGGAGTGATTTTGTGATTTCTGAGGTCAGAGTCAGTAGTAACATCTGAGCACGACTGGGTGTGTCCCTCAGAAGCCAAAAAACAAAAACCAAAGCACTAAAACAAGAGAGGCAGAGAAGAATGGAATAGCTTCTGTCATAGTGCTTTTTTTCATCTATGTTTATTTTAATCTGAAATTGTGCAAACTGATTTTTCAGTGAGCCTTAGCAACATATAGTTGAAACATGTGTCTAATGTGCAAGGCAAGCAAATTGATTTTATATTTAGATTTTGTAATTTTTTTCTTCTTAGAACAGTGTCAGTTTCCAATAGGAAAAAAATAAAGAGAAGAATAGTGGCAGAGAATATTTGAAAATGTGGAAATAAGAATGAAATTTCCTTTTGCAGAGTTCCCTAAAGAGTGAAATATAATCAAAGAAAGAAAATAAATTAAATTGTTGCATAGGACAAAGGGTATATAAAACTGATTCTTCTTCACAATCAATATTATCAAAGTTTATATGTATGTGGATACACACATGAAAATGAATTCTGCTACTAAATTTAAAATAAGTCACAATATTTTCAATGTTGTAAAATCAAAAATAATTAACAGGAAATTGATATAATTTAATATCTCATTTTGATCAAATATTGCTTATGACTTTGTTACATTCTTTTATCATCTCTTAATTAGAAGAAACTTTTTATTACAATCAAAAGTCAAAGTTGTGAAGAAACCGGAAACATTCCACCCCCTATGCAATATCAAAAGCTTTATTATCTCCAAATCTCAGGTGACGTTCTTAGTCAATCCATGTTTTCATATATTTAAATTCTCCTGAGCACTTATAACCCAAACACTCTATGTAACATGAATATTAAGATCTCATAAAAAAAGACATATCTTAAGGTAAAACCTGTCAGGTAACCAACAAAGAAAAATGTGGCAAGTGCCATTCTGAAGAACATATTCTTCCCTAGGTACACAAAAATACAATTCAAAAATCCCTTCCTCACACCTATATTCATTGCAGTGCTATTTACAATAGCCAGACTCTGTAAAAAAACAAGATGCCCTTCAACAGATGAATAGCTAAAGAAACTGTGGTACATATACACAATGGAGTTTTATGCAGCCATCAGGGGAGATGAAGTTATGAAATTTTTCTATACATGGATGTACATGGAATCTATTATACTGAGTGAAATAAGTCAGAAGGAGAGAGACAGACACAGCATAGTCTCACTCATCTATGTGTTTTAAAAAATTAAAGACATTATTGTAATAATCCCAGAGACAATGAAGTTAAGGGCCAGAAGGACCAGCCCACAGTATGAAGGTCACCACAAAGAGTGGCGAATATTGTAAGGGAAATAACTATACTAAAAACTAGCATAATGGGGCCCGCGAGGTGGCCACAAAGGTAAGGTGTCTGCCTTGAAAGCTCTAGCCAAGGAAGGACCACGGCGATCCCCCGGCGTCCCATATGGTCCCCCAAGCCAGGGGCAATTTCTGAGCGCTTAGCCAGGAGTAACCCCTGAGCATCAAACAGATGTGGCCCGAACCCCCCCCCCCCCCCAAAAAAAAAACTAGCATGACAATGTTAATGAATGAGAGATGTAGAATGCTTGTCTCGAATACAGGCAGGGGTGGTTTAGGAAGGAAAGAGACATTCCTGTTGAGAATGTTGTACTGGTGAAGGGGAACGTTCTGTTTATGACTGAACCCCAACTACAGTCATGCTTTTAATTATGGTGCTTAAAGACTTTATTTAAAAAGACATATTCTTAGTATATTCTTACTATATTCTATAGTAAGTATAAAAAGGAATTTGAACCTATCACAAATGACTTCTTTTCATATCAATACGTTTATAGAGAACTCATTTTTAAATATACTATATTTCCTTTTAAACAGTCCATGAGTCAATATTCATACTGTTTCTTAATTTTTATTTTGTAGCTTCAAACTAATTCTTTTTTTATTTATTTTTTTTTATTTTATTATTTTTTTTATTTAAACACCTTGATTACATACATGATTGTGTTCAGGTTTCAGTCATGTAAAGAACACCCCCCATCACCAGTGCAACATTCCCATCACCAATGTCCCAAGTTTCCCTCCTCCCCACCCGACCCCCGCCTGTACTCTAAACAGGCTCTCCATTTCCCTCATACATTCTCATTATTAGGAAAGTTCAAAATGTAGTTATTTCTCTAACTAAACTCATCACTATTTGTGGTGAGCTTCCTGAGGTGAGCTGGAACTTCCAGCTCTTTTCTCTTTTGTGTCTGAAAATTATTATTGCAAGAATGTCTTTCATTTTTCTTAAAACCCATAGATGAGTGAGACCATTCTGCGTTTTTCTCTCTCTCTCTCTCTCTCTCTGACTTATTTCACTCAGCATAATAGATTCCGTGTACATCCATGTATAGGAAAATTTCATAACTTCATCTCTCCTGACAGCTGCATAATATTCCATTGTGTATATGTACCACAGTTTCTTTAGCCATTCGTCTGTTGAAGGGCATCTGGGTTGTTTCCATTGTCTTGCTATGGTAAATAGTGCTGCAATGAATATAGGTGTAATAAAGGGGTTTTTGTATTGTATTTTTATGTTCCTAGGGTATATTCCTAGGAGTGGTATAGCTGGATCATATGGGAGCTCGATTTCCAGTTTTTGGAGGAATCTCCATATTGCTTTCCATAAAGGTTGAACTAGACAGCATTCCCACCAGCAGTGGATAAGAGTTCCTTTCTCTCCACATCCCCGCCAACACTGTTTATTCTCATTCTTTGTGATGTGTGCCATTCTCTGGGGTGTGAGGTGGTATCTCATCGTTGTTTTGATTTGCATCTCCCTGATGATTAGTGATGTGGAGCATTTTTTCATGTGTCTTTTGGCCATTTGTATTTCTTCTTTCAAACTAATTCTTATGATTGTATGCCACTATAATTAAAACACTGCAAACCATATTTCTCAGATACTTTTGTGCCCTGACATCTTGTTAGCAGAAACTGATAGTGATTATAGAAAAAGAATGAAAAAATAAAAATAAAACATTCATTTTCCATCATTTTCTCCTGAATTCCCATGAATTTTATCTTCACAGTTGACATTAGGCTCTGGTTATTTTTAAAGATGCAGTAACAAATCTCATCAACAAATCTATCCATAAATTCATTGTTCCTTCCCAGACAGACACAGTGAACAGAAAACAGTTCCCTAACTATTCATGTGTGCGACACATTTCACAATGAAATGGAATAAGACAGAACTTTAAATCTCTTCTGCTAAAAATCAGTGTATTTTTGCTTGCTTTACTGAACTTCCCACAAATGTTCAGAAACAAGTATAAACACAACCTGTTCATGAATCTTTTAATGCAACCATGAATTTAGTCCTTTATTTTTATATATTTGTTTTATTGGGAGACAACCAGTTCCAGGTCTACTCCTGTTGGTGCTTAGGGAACCATGTGGTCTAGGGATCAAAAACAGGCCAAACATGAGTCAAAACATGACTCACATTATTGAACTCTCTCTCTCTCTCTCTCTCTCTCTCTCTCTCTCTCTCTCTCTCTCTCTCTCTCTCTCTCTCTCTCTCTCTCTCTCCTCTCTCTCTCTCTCTCTCTCTGATCCGAGCCCATTATTCTTTTACCTCTTATTGTATAATCTTATAAAGGTTTATAAGATTTATAAATGAGCACTTTCATTGGAAATGATTATTTTGTATGGATATAATGATACATTATATAGAATATTCAAAATAACTACATTAGATATTCTTGTTTTACATCTGTTCTAATTTTTACACTTTTGAAATCTCCCCATTTTTTAATCTTGTTAGAAGACAAGTTAGAATAAAGGCTATTAGATAACAATTTATCTGGAAAAACTGTTTTTATTTCTTAAACAAATGGCAGTATTATAACTATTTGTATAAAATGTGATTTAAAAATCTCTAGAACCACAAAATATATATGCTGAGAAAACAAAGCTGGAACACATGCACATTAAATTATAAGAAAATAGATCTTTTACAAACTTAATTTATTACATGTGAAATTCAGTGCCCTTGAAAAACTAGATTATAGAGGAAATGTTCAGGGGAGTTATTTTATATTTTTATTACCATATTATCTAGGGAAATTTGATACTTAAATTGTCATAAAATAAATTATAATTCCTCAATAAATGCATTTCTATATCTATTATGTTCTATATTTATCAGCTCATTTCACTGCTATTAAGCATGTTATGTATGGATTTTCTCAGTCCCACTTTGATGACTAGGTGAGACAATATCAACTTAAAGTTAACAGCATCTCTTTTTTATTTTTGTTACTATTTTTATTGCTACTTATTTTTGGGGGGATGGTTCATACCTGGCAATGCTGTGGGTGTACTCCTAATTCAAATTTTACAGATCACACCCAGTGGACTCAGGGAACCAATCTGATGTACTTGGGATAGAACCCAGGTAGATTATATTCAAAGCAAATGTCCTACCTACTCTACTATTGCTATGTCTCCCATTTTCCATTTCTCTGAATCATGTAGACTCCTGGAGGCTGCCAGGAATAATCCTTGAGTGCAGAACCAGGAGTAAACACTTAGCACCTAAGGGTGTGGCCCCAAAAAACAAAGCAAAACAAAACAAAACAAAAATAAAACACACTACTGGGACTGTCATCCCTAAAGGGCTTTTGATTGAGCTTGATTTTTAGTTAAGCCAGGTAGTTTTTATTGAGAAAAGTTGCTTGGAAAGAAGTAAAAGGAGAGATAAAAGGGTTTGTTCACTGACTGTTGAGAGTAGACACTGGCAGCAAAGGAACAGAGAAAAGCAAGTGAGATGCTTGTTCCAGGGAAACACAGACTTGAAGAGCAAATATCAAAAGGAAATGTCTAAAAGAAATCAAAGCACCTCCTGCTTGCCTATTTCTATCTTGAGTTGGATATTTAACATATTCTCTGCCATAGCAAAGAAACATTCCTCACTCATTTTCTGGAACAATCACCACCTACAAAGTTCAATAATTCTCTAATTTAATTTATAAGAATTATAATGTTTAAAAGAAAATGGGAACAACTTGACCTAAGAACAGGTTATCTTACCTCACCAGCTAACGATAAGACAAAATCAGAAGACTTGACACCCTTTGGTAGGTCCAAAAGCCAAGATCGCAATTTACAGATGACTGGCTGCTAGAACCATGACTGGACTGAATATATCTTGTGACCAATAAAAAAAGCCCTAGTCTAGGTTTTGAACTATGACCCGCACAATAACCATGATCCCCAGTTCCAAAGGTCCGGTAGAGACAATCGCAACGGAATGGGGCTTCTGGAAACACAAAAGACGCTATCCTAGGTTCCATCCTAGGATCAGTGCAAAGACCAAGACCACAAACCACAGAAGATGGATTAAAATGACACTGAGGGAACAGAACTTCTAGAACCACAAAGAAAGACTTCATCGTAAGTCCCACTCCTGGACCTGTGCAGATACTGAGATCTCTAGATACAGAGGTCTTATTTCATCACCCAGGACGGAGCAGAAGTTTTCTAAACACCACAAAAGCACCACCGGTAGAGTAAATGAAACTGAATGGAGTCTATAGTTAATCCCGTGACAGTATATCCCAAGGGTGGAGAAACCCCATAGCGCTAAGGCCGAGTGAATTCCTTTTCGAATGACCCCAATATTTACTGTGCCAGTGCAGGAAGGAAAAAAAAAAGAAAGCAAAAAGCACAAAACGTTTTTTATCTTTTATATATTATTTTTTCTTTCTTTTTTATTATTATTATTATTATTATTATTATTATTTACCTATCTACTTTTTGTCAATTTCTTTGTTTTGGTGTGGTTATTGAAGTTGTTGTCCCCATTTATATATTTTTTTCTTCTTCTTTTCTTTTCTTTCTTTAGGTGCTCTGCCATGTTTTTTAACTCAAGACCATGGCTTTTTTTTTTTTTTTTTTTTTTTTTTTTGTGGTGCCTATCGTTATCACTGGAGTGCTCACTGGATATTTGACTCTTCTTTTTGTACTGTTGGGGTGTTTCACCTTCTTTTTCTTCTTCATCTCTCAAACCGACGATGAGAGCCTCTAGAAGGATTCCCCCCATTTTCGGCATATTAGACTTTTACCCCAGTTTATTATTTTTCTCTTCTTCAAATAAAGCCACATAACTTGAACTATGTAGTCCTTCCTCCCAGTTAGAGGGGGAAATAAGGGAGGCACCAAGACCAAGACTACTAAGTAGTAAGCTAGGTACAGAAGGGACCACAATTTTTCGCAGCTCCAGGGGTGAGGGAGGAGGATATGGAAGGTAGGACAAACACGGAGGTGTAGGGAGGACAAATCGGTGATGGGAACCCTCCTGATTTTATGTAAATGTGAACCTGTAATATTATTGTCAACAATATGTAAACCACTACGACCAAAATAAAAATTATATTAAAAAAGAATTATAATGATTATTAGATATATAAATCTTCAAGACTTAACACAAATTACTGGATACTATCTATGCAAGAAAAAGAAAGTCTCAATATTTTAAAAAAAGGCATATGACTTACGTCTCATTTGGTATTATAACAAATGCCTAAATTCAAATTTGGGGGTAAAAATAAATGCCTTATTGTCCATTATTAGAGGAATAAAATCTTGACTGACTAAAACTAACTGGAATAGTATAATAAAGAAACATCTCCAGTAAATTAGAGATAATTTAGTATTGAAGAATATTGAAAGGATTTAAAGAAATTTATAATTGACATTTATTGTATGTAGAAATAATTTTATTCTAATTCATTTTGAAAATTAGAAATATAAGCTCAATTGCTCAAGAATTAGCATTTATAGAAACTAGTATTATTGGGTTTTCCTGAATAAGTGAATAGTGTCATGTAATCACTGGTTACTACTTCAATTAAGAACATTTTCATCAGTTTCTCAAATAGTGAAGGAAATATAATAATGTTTCCATACAGTACTATTTTTATACCCTAGTAAATCTAAATAGACAAAGAACCATTTTATATATATTTACTCTGATCAACATTTGCAGAAAATTGTAATGTTTCAAATTATTTTCTCAAAATAAATTTTTTATTCATGCACACAAAAATCTCTTTAAAATAGCCACATTGTTTTCTCCCAAGCACTGCAAACAAAGGTTCTTACATATATTTTTGAATATATGTGATTCAGAACATTTTTCTGATCTAGTCACAGTATGAAGAGAAGATTAATGAGGGGAACCGAAGGGAATGCCCAAGAGAAAAACTATATTTGGAAATCAGAATTTGTCCCTCTTCCAAGTATGCTTATTGCCAAAAACTTCTAAGGATAATTCCCATCAGCAGCAAAGGAAATGTGATTCTGACTTGTGCAATGAGGCCTCTAATCATACACTATTGATCTAAAATAGTGCACTTTAATATGGTGGCTGCTATTTTCAGGCATTTGGTGTGAACTTTGAAGATTTAGATTCATATGAGCAACTTTACCTACAGTCTTTAAGAATGGAAGAATGGGGCCCGGAGAGATAGCACAGTGGCATTTGCCTTGCAAGCAGCAGATCCAGGACCGAAGGTGGTTGGTTCGAATCCCGGTGTCCTATATGGTCCCCCCCCCCATGCCTGCAGGAGTTATTTCTGAGCAAACAGCCAGGAGTAACCCCTGAGCAATGCTGGGTGTGGCCCAAAAACCAAAAAATAAATAAATAAATAAATAAATAAATAAATAAATAAATAAATAAATAAATAAATAAATAAATAAATAAAATAAAAAGAATGGTAGATGGTCAACTTGTATTAGCAGTTTATTGTGTTTTCCCTTTACCAAAAATAAATTATATTTTTTGAAAGCAATTATATTGCTTCAAGGTTCATTTTATTGTTATTTTAGGTAATTTTTAAATAGGTTCCCTCAATGGTAGGTAATTTTTCCTCAGATTTTATTTCCTAATTTTAACAAAGTTCACATTTTAATTCTTTGTAATGAATTTAGTGTCTTTATGCCTTATTTTCTGCCAAATGTCTTCACTTTTCCTTTTTCTACTCCCTTAATTTTCCCCCTCATTATTATTATTTTCTTTATTATGATTTTTTCCTTATCTGCATTCACTAGGGATTTTATAGCCCTTAAATTATACCTTCCGATATACTTTTAAAAACCGTGTATTAAATCAGTAATTGTAAGGACAAACAATTTCTTGTTATTTTGAAAAGAATAAAATCAGTTCATATTCACTACATTATATTTTATTAAAGTCAATTCTAATATTCTTAATATTTATCAAAGGTGCTAATATAATATCACCCCATCATTCTTAATGTTCTTGGAAAGATTTTGATATTTGGAAGGCAGGTTGAATTTAGTGCAAAGAAAAAATTTTAGGCTAAAAGATTTTAGTCTTTCCCAGTCCAAGAAACACTCTTGCCTTTATAAACCTTTGTTCTTTCCAGAATGGTTCATCACTGTTTCCACTTACTTTAAAATGACCAAAAATATTTTATACAGTTCATTTTATACAGGTTTTATTTTACCTATATGCATGTCCTTTTCATCTGAGAGCTACTGTTTGTTTTCATAGTGAAAACTAAACCATTTCCTCATGGTCATTCGCTGTTCTATTTCTTCTCTGCACCATGGGCCCCCTTATCCAATCCTTACATAAAGATTGAATCCCTTTCTCCTTGAAAGTGTGATGTGCAGGATCATTTTAACAGCCTCTGATCCACATTATTGTGAAATAAGTCAGACAGAGAAAGACACATTGTGTGTTCTCATTCCCATATGTTGTCCTAAACAATCTTAAACAATCCAACTGAAAGATGCAGAAAATAGAACGGTAATTTTCTGACCCATATGGTCAATAGAAATGTGACAATGTTGTTCAAAGATTACAAAACTACCTCTGTAAAATAGATAAGTGATGGGATTTATGGCCTAAGACATAATTATAACTTTTCATATGCCTATTATTAAAGTAGATCTTAAATGTTCTCTCCATAGGTAAATGATATTCTGTAGAAAGATGAAAAGTTCCAGATAATGTCATGGTAACATGACAATTATTATCCTATAATCAAGTATATCAAATCAACATATTACTAATATATTTTATCAATTATATCTCAATGTATATTGTGAAAACTTCGTTGTCATTTGCAGACATTCATGCTTCTTTGGTCAGGGGCCACTTCATGATGGGTTCTGGTGAGGAGACCACTTGGTGTTCTATGGTTAGAACCTGGCTCTGCCCCGTATAAGGCCGGTACCCTACCTGCTGTACCATTTATTAAAATTGATTTCATGTTACTCATTAGTGTTCATATCTAAAATTATTATGAATCATATGTAACTATATATTAAGACTTACAAAACATACTGCCATATTATCTTCAAAGTGGCTGTTTAATTCTTCATTTTGCCATTTTTAGTCATATAGTCTTTGTGTTTGACTTGTAGTAATGTTTTTGGATTCAGAGTTCTTCCTTTTTTTTCTTAATATCTTTATTTAAACATCTTGATTACAAATAAGATTGTAGTCGTGTTTCGGTCATGTAAAGAACAACTCCCCCCCCCGTTCACAAGTGCAACATTCCCATCTCCCATGTCCCAAATCTCCCTCCTTCCACCCCACCCCCGCCTGTACTATAGACAGACTTTCTACTTCGCTCATTCATTCACATTGTTATGATAGTTCTCAATGTAGTTATTTCTCTAACTGCACTCATCTCTCTTTGTGGTGAGCTTCATGCTGTGAGCTGGACCTTCCAACCCTCCTCTCTTTTGTCTCTGAGAATTATTGCAAAAAAAAAATGTCTTTTATTTTTCTTAAAACCCATAGATTAGTGAGACTATTCTGCATCTATCTTTCTCTCTCTGGCTCATCTCACTCAGCATAATAGATTCCATGTACGAGTCTTACCAAACTATGGTCTTTATTTTATATGTTAACCATTCATTTGTATGTGTGTGGATGTGTGTGTGTGGATGTGTGTGTGTGTGTGAGAGAGAGAGAGAGAGAGAGAGAGAGAGAGAGAGAGAGAGAGAGAGATGGGGGAGAGAGAGGGAGAGAAAGAGAAGAGAGAGAGCATTCTTCTAGTGCTCAGTGAAACTGACCCTGTTGGAGACCAAATTCTACCTCTTCTGTGTAGAGTACATAGAAGCCTTTTGAGCTATTTCTTAATCTGAAGTTGTCTTTTTACCCATGCTCTGAAAAACTGCCACGAATTGAAGAAGCAAATACATACAACTGCTCAACAGTTCTAAACATAAGTTCTGCCTTAGGAAATGCTCTGAATCTGACAGGGGCTACAGAGAAAGACTCAAAAGTTTCTTGACATAATCACCTTAGTATCCGCATACCCTTAGCTATTTCGTTTATTTAATCTTCCTATCTCCATCTGGATGGCCCCTAGAGTACATAACTGTTTTTTCTTTGAGGAGCTGCCCTGACTTCAACGGCTTTCAAATTTCTTTTCCCTGCTTTATTGGACTATTTTTACCTGTCACGTCCTCTTTCCCTTCAGATGTGGCATAGGAGTGTAAGACTAAGAACCTCACAGCTTTATAACTTAATGAAATTTTTACTTTGGTTCTTCTCTCCAGGATAAAATCAGTTCCATATACATTTTCCAGTGATAAGATTCTGACAAGGAGAAAAAAAATCAAAGTATTTCTGTGAACTCTTCCAGGACTTAAGACATCTCTTTAAGGAAATTCAAAAGTAGAAACAAAGCTATATGTCAGTCAACTCTGAACATGGCTAGTAAAAGCAGAAACTGATAATTTAATATAGAGCAGATTTATTAGAAGGCAAATAAAAGGAACAAAAGCTTATGCTGTGGTTATTATTATTTTCTTGTTTCTTTACACACAGAACCTTCATTGGGCCAGGAAATGATTTTTCAACCCTGGATGTATGATTTTAAAAAAATTGTCTAACATCTCTGATTTCTTTTTTATAATGACCATCTGAAGCCCAATAAATCCATTTCCTGATTTCTCTCTTTATCTTCTTTCAAATTTTTCAAGATTCTTTTTAATCAAAATTCATTTGCTTCACACAAAAATTACTATGTTAAAATGTAATTACTTTTTACTATTAGTATCTAATTTATTTAATTTTTACGATGTAAAATCACTACAATTAAAAGCTTAAAATGTGTTTTTTGGAATTTTGGAGATATTATGAATTAAAATTACATAAACATTGCATGCATGCATTTTTATGTGAAATTGACTTTATTTCTCTGGGATACATATGCAGTAGTTCAATGTCTGGATTGTATGTTGGTTATTCGACATCATGCTAACTTTCAAAGAATTTAAAAGAATGCTTTTGGGGAACTAGTTTATATTCCCACTAGAAATTTTGTTTTGTTTTGTTTTTTGGGGCCACACCAGGGGTTACTCCTGGCTCTAAACTCAGAAATTGCTCCTGGCTTGGGGGCCATCTGCGATGCTGAGGATTGAACTCGTAGTCAGATCTGGGCCAGCTGCATGCAAGGCAAATGCCCTATAGCTACCACTCCAGCCCAATTCACTAGAAATTTCAGTGTTTCAATTTTTACATAGCTATGCTAGATATTTTTGATGTTGCCTTCTATTTGACTTTCTGGTATATGATGTTGCCTTCTATTTGACTTTCTGGTAATGTATAGAAATATTTGTGGTTTTGATTTTTTGAATAATCAATGCCCCTTTTACGTTATTTAACCCTAGATTTACTGAGTATTAACTTCTCCAAAATATTCATGTCCATCTGCTCCTTTTTCTGTTGACTTGTTTGCTTTATTTTTGTTATGTTTTGAGAGTTCTAGGTTCTGTTTATACATCCTTGGCTTGATAACTTGACTGTTTGCAAATATATTGTCTTGATTAGTGTCTTTCTTTTTATCTTCTTTGCAGAGTATTTCAGATAACAAGAGGAGTTAAAAAATAATTAAACATTATTGATTTGCAACATTATCATTCTCATGGATTTCACTCAGAACCTCAATGTTTGTGTGTGTGTGTGTGTGTGTGTGTGTGTGTGTGTGTGTGTGTGTGTTTTATTCTGACCATTCTTGGCCCGTCTCACCACCAACATAACCAATGTGCTCTTTACTCCCACACTTCCTTTGTTTTTGAAACCACCAGAGTTTTCATTGAGTTTGTTTTGTTTATTTGATTTAGTGATTTCTATGACTACTGAGAGACTATTCTAGTACTGTCTTTCACTCAGCATAATCACATCAAGTTTTCTATATCCTTTTCCCCAAAGGCAGGATAATGTTTTTAATGAATACTATATTAATTTATTTTAATTCTATTTTAATAGAATACTATTATTTTAGATAAACATACAACATCTTATTTATCTGGTCACTCATTGAGGTTCTTTAGATAAATTCTCTGTTAATTCAAATAGTCATTTTATTTAATTCCCATCTTAAATGAACTGTGCTGACTGACCTTTTTCCTATGTTCCCTTATTAAATACTCAAAGCATTTTAAAATTATTTTACAATTTTAATTTGCAAATGAGAAAATTTAGCACCCCCTCCCAAATAATTCAACCACTTGCATACGCCTCACAGGTGGCTGAGTAGCAGGACCAAAATTTCTAATATTTGTTTAATTCCAAGAGCCAATTTGTTTCTTCTCTGTGTCAAAACTTCCTTTGGATAAAATCAAAGCATCTCATAATACACACTCAATATGCTGTAATTATTCTATTTTTATAACATCCTTAGGATTATTTTGGATGTGTACAAAATTGTGCCATCTCTCCATCTAGAACAAATCTATCATTTATTACTAATGCTTAGAAAGTTTTGCCCTTTATGATAATCTTTCTTTTGCCTGTTATTAGGCTTTTGTTTTCCTGTGATTCTATGTGGACTCTAAATACTAATCTAAAAGTAATTGAACACCAGATTATCTCACCAGATAATACCAATTTTATGTCTAATAACTTAATGATAAGAACAATGAAGATAAGACCAAATTCTTTCCTCTTTGGTTGTTTGCTAGCTTTGCTCAGGACTTGCTCCTGGCTCTGTACCCAAAAATCACTCCTTGGGTTTGGTGGATTAGATGAGTTATTGGAATCAAAACTAGTTCTTCAAGAGCAAGGCAAGGACCATAACTCTTTTACTGCCTATGAACAAGTTCTTAATTTTTCTTCTTCCCAGTACTTCATCTAGTCCCAATAACTAAGTATTAAGTTGAAAATGTAACATAGTGATTTTAGACATAGTTTCCTTTTTATTATTAATATGTACTTGTCAAATTTGTGCCTATCATGTTGTCTTCTAGAAGTGTATTCATATTTATTCATGTTTCTCACTTTGGTATCAATAAACTTGATAGAATACTTATTGATATATGAAATAGCTGTAATATATTTTTAGTAACTTTAAACATCACTGAAATATTTGTGAGGTAACAAAACAGTGGAACAAAACAAGTGAGAACATGCATTGCCATGAATTTTTGTCATTTTCATTAACAGTTGCTTTATAGTGTCTATATTGAACACTCTTAATTTTCAGCTATGTGAATAATGTGGACTTCAAGCATTTCTAACTGCTAACCACAGGAGAATTTTTCAATTCACTATGAAATAGATTACCCTCTAAACACACCATTTATGATTAAAATACAGTTATTTATGGCTCACAAGTGTGGCTGAATATCCTGCCCAATTTTGGAACCATGTTGCATCTATTTAATTCTTCCAATATATAGGACTATTAATTTTCCCCAAGTTAATATTATAGTTTTAGGAGAAGTAAAAACTATTCTTTCTATATTTTCTATAATATTTATAATGTGTGCCTTATTATTCAATTAATTATTAAAAATTTGCTGCTTAAAATATTTTTTTTCATTTTGACAAATTATAAAAATATCAACCCCAAGGCACATAGAATTATCTTCCTAAATTTGATGGTAAGTTGGTGCCATTGGGATATCTCTGTTAACTTGCATAACCTTGTTGGAGAGAGCTGCTAAGAAAAGTAGACTGTAATTAACTATTCTGAAATTGATGTATCACCTCCATGTGGTTTTCTATGAACATTTGCAGCAAAGGTGAAAGTTAATGTCAATCTGACCAGGCATAAATGTTGGAGTAGACCAAGAATGTAATTTAACATTTATAATGACAATAATATCAAAGAATTTTTAGAAGAGCAAAGACTTAAGTTTTGAGAGATTCACATAATCAATTTGACCATGTGTTTTACTGATCTCCAAGGAATAGAATCAGAAAGCAGAAGAGATGCAGGAAATTACCATCTACTTTATATGTTACCTCCTAAAATCTCAATAGAAGAGCAAATGCCAAACGAACATCACAGAGGTTCTTTACTCTAAAAGAAAGGGTAAGAATAATAATTAGGAAAGCTTAGAAACCTTGTCAAAATAAAGTTTTCTTTCTCCTAAGAGTCCATATAATCTTAAATGTTGGTATATCATTTATTACCAAAATCCATGGGCCCATTTTGAATTAACAACTTTTTTTTTATTTTTGGGTCACACCCTGCAGTGCCCAGGGGTTACTTCTGGTTTTACACTCAGAAATCGCTCCTTGCAGCTGGGGGGACCATATGGGATGCCGAGATTCAATGCCATCCTTCTGCATGCAAGGCAAACACCTTACAGCCATGCTATCTCTCTGGCCCTGAATTAACAACTTTTTATAAAAAAAAAATAAGGAATTAGACCGAGATCCCCCCACACTAGGTGGGTCTTCAGGGCCACACCTGGTTAATCGGGCCCTGGGGGGAGGGGATGAGAAATTCCTCCCTATGCATACAAAAACTACAGAATAGTGGGGCCACGCGCACTTTAAGTATTAAGAGTATTCCTTATCCTTATGTTATGTTTTGCGTATCCAGAATGTTCATTTTGTATTCTGCCCTATCCTACAACCCTACAAAGCTCTTTTTTACTCCTTAGCTCTCTAACCCCCCCCAAACATCACTAGCCTACATTACTCTTTTTAACTTCAGTACTGTACAATCCTAATCACAGACCAAAGCCATGCATTGTGTGCAACAACCCCAAACTGTTTCAAGATACATAAAATTAACATGTATTTCTTTAGAATATTTTGTGATTTTTCTCTGACAGCTATAATTCTTACTAAATGTTGTCTTATACAATGACGATTCTAACCACTTTTTATCTTCTCTTTATGAGCTGTTTAACAAGGAATTTTGGTGAAAGAGGCCCCCAGTTTAATGCTTATGATTGAACCATATCATGGGAATCAATTGGACTTGTTCTTATGGCCCCATATGCGCCACGTGGCATTGCTCCTTTTTTTGCATAGGCACATTAAAATGGGAAAATACTATACATACAAATAAGATCCTATCTAATAGAGATTGGAACACACAAATCTTGTAGTGAAAAGGGACCTTACACCCTGAACATTGACATAACGACCTGGCACAGACCTCAGAAGAAAGGGCATTTTTCATTCACCCCTGAACCAGGGAAGCCATCCACGAAACATCCAGGCTTGTCTATAACATCATCTGGAAGTAATCCTCTACCATGGAAGACCCTATACTGCTCAGACATCGACCTGCTCAAAAGAGACTTCCCTTAACACTGAGAAGACTTAACAACAACGACCTGCTTACAGGACAGTGATCTCTGCATTGCCCTTTGTGAGGTGAAAGGAGAGGATATCCTGACTTCAATGTAGGATATGCAGATTCCAGGATCTTTAATACAGAAACATGATACCAACAACAGAGACTGTGTGAAAAATAAAAGTGTGTTGGCACTACAGACAATGTCTTGGATTGGACGATCTAGCTTGCCTGGAGCCTAGAGTTGGTCTTGTGCCAGAAAATTTCAGGGGTCGGTTCTCTTTGTATGTAGGCCAAGGTTATTCCTTTCCATGTCCCTCATATTTTGGTGGGCCTATGCAAACAACAATTGCCACTCTAACACCATTTTTACTGTGCTCCTTTGACTCTAATCCTTAAAAAGAACCCACTTAAAATTTGAGGTTAACTTAAGCTATGTATGTACATGGAAATATAGAAAAATACTATGCCTGTAATGTTTAAGGAGTTATGTAAATTTTATGGCTTTTGATTGCCTTGTGTGCTGTTAAGAAATATAATGTGTTACAATCTGGGGACTTGAGGGACAAAGTAATTGTACATGGATTCTGTCTTATTTATCTTAATGTTCTTTGGCTGAAATTTCAAAGTTAAGATATCAGCAAGGGGACTTCTGAGAATTATGTTATGGGTGATTGTCCTTCCACTGTAACTTTACCTTGTCCTCTTTCTTTGCATCTTTGTTCTCATAATTAAAAATAAAAAAATTAAAAAAAGGAATTCTTTGCATCATATATAAATATTATCCAAATTACAACATGATAAACAAGAAAACTTATTTTAAAACAGTAGTACTTTCATTTTTTAAAATTCTTTGATATAATAATGGGTAGCAAAATACTACAGCAGGAATGGTGATGAAGTAAAAATAAGAATAAAATTAAGTGTGGGTCAAAAAAGGATGAAATGGATGAGATGCTTGATTTAAATGAATGAGAAAATAAACATGTAATATAAAATTAGAGGAGATAAATAAAGTTGGTGTATTATGAAGAATCTAGTAAACACTTTTATTGCTTTCTAGATTTTGTTAAATTATGGTTCACAATATAATGCAATTATCTTATTTTTTGGATTAAACCAGTTGTGCTCTATTATCAAGTAGAAAAGGGAGTATCTGAGGTACCAGGGATTGAACAATTGTCATTTTAATTGCAAGGGAAGCACCCTACCTACTTTCTGACACGAATATATTAGCAATTCTTATCTTTGCCTTTTGAAAACATTGATTTATTAGCCACATTTCAAAATTTTGAAACTCTTTACCTTTAAACATATTTGCAGCTTTCACATTGAAAAAACATGCTATCATCACATTTTTATGTGCTTTCTAATGCTATAATCCCCATTTTCTGATTTTAAGTTTATTCTAGTTTGAAAAATTTTACATTATTACTACATAATGATTACATCACTATACATAATTATATGAAGCAAAATTTCACACACAAAAAACCTGACTTTGTCACTAAACATATTCTGGGTAGAAAATATATTCATAAAAATATGTATGAGAGTAAAAAAGCATATGTTGAAATAGTAGTTTATTCTCAGCTAAAAATGCCTATAATTTTGAACTATTCAACTAATAAGTTATAATAAATCTATTTATTACTGAGTACTTCACTTTATTTATGAAACTTGATTCTTTGTGGGGGATGGGCCACACCTGGTGACACTCAAGGGTTACTTCTGGCTCTGTGCTCAGAAGTCGCTCCTGATGGGGGGATCCTATGGCACGCCGATCGAACCGCCCGTCCTAGGCTAGCTCTTGCATGGCAGAAGCCTTCTTGCTTGCGCCACCGCTCCAGCCCTAAAACTTGATTCTAAATGCTTTCAGTATATGGGCACATTTTTCACTTCTGTATTAAAAAGAGGTTTACATACACTTTGTACACTAGAACATAAGAAAGGCTTAGTAATTTAGCAAAATACCAGATAATAACAGAGAGACCCAATTTAAACTATAAGTTTTCTTATTTCTTAATCTTAATCATAGAATATCACTATATTAAAATATCACAGTTAAAGAAGAAACATTCAGTTCCTTATTATTTGTGACATGAATTCTAATATTCTGTATTACATTTTTACTTGATATGTCATTCATTTTATGGCTTATTTTAAAAATAGACCTTCACTGGGTCCAAAGAAACCATAAAATGAATAAATTACATGTACTATACATGCATTATTAATGTGTGGTATAAGACAGGGAGGTTAATTTCAATATATAAGCAAAGAATTATTACTAGTATATCAGTATATCTTTAATGCATATTATCTCTTCAGTTTTCCATTTGAAATAAAATTACTAGCTATCTTATATGGTAAAGAACAGTGATCATTAAGTGATAACATATGACTTTTATGAACAAATTTGCCAAAATAATTTTGACCTTGTTAAAAAAAAACTGCTCCTTTTTATAATTTCCTTTTTGTTGATAATCCAGTAAACAAATATCCATCCACACAATTTATTTTTGTTCTTGTTAGTCTCAACATAAGGAGAGGCCCTTGAAAACTATTTTTTATTAATTAAACACAAGATTAGATAAAAAAAAAGAAAATCAAAATCTAATTTATATTTAGAGTACACATAAATAGCAAGATTTAATTTAGAACATACTCTTTTTAATTTTTATTTGTTTTTTTTTTGTTGTTGTTGTTTCGTTTTTGGAGGATTATACCAGGTTGTCTTTAGAGCTTACTCCTGGTTCTGCACTCAGATATCATTCCTACAAGACTAGGGGGACCATGTGGGATACTGGCAATGGAACCTGGGTTAGCACATGCAAGGCTAGTGCACTAACCGCTGTTGCTCCAACTCTGACTTTTTTTTGGGGGGGGGGGGGCACACTCGTTTGATGCTCAGGTGTTACTCCTGGCTAAGCGCTCAGAAGTTGCCCCTGGCTTGGGGGGACCATATGGGACGCCGGAGGATCAAACCGCAGTCCTTCCTTGGCTAGCGCTTGTAAGGCAGAGCACCTTACCTCTAGCGACACCTCACCGGACCCCAGCTCTGACTTTCTAATATATATGTACACATATATAAAAGTTTGATTATTTTATGGCAAAACCCGGCTCCCTGTGTGTGATACCAGGTGGGGAAAATCCGCGAAAGTACACAGGCCCAGTGGGGCTCAACTGTGAAAGACTGTGAGTGTGACCTGTCTATGTCTGTCTACTGTCCTCTTGCGTGAAACTCTTGCGAGTGGGGCAAAAAGAGCCTCCAGAAAACTCGCTCGACCAGACGCCATTTTCAGGGAGGGACTTCAGAGCATAAAAACCGGCTAAGCTTTGCAAAACCCGGCTCCCTGTGTGTGACACCAGGCGGGGAAAATCCGCGAAAGTACACCGGCCCAGTGGGGCTCAACTGTGAAAGACTGTGAGTGTGACCTGTCTATGTCTGTCTACTGTCCTCTTGCGTGAAACTCTTGCGAGTGGGGCAAAAAGAGCCTCCAGAAACCTCGCTCGACCAGACGCCAATTTTCAGGGAGGGACTTCAGGCATAAAAACCGGCTAAGCTTTGCAAAACCCGGCTCCCCTGTGTGTGACACCAGGCGGGGGGAAAATCCGCGAAAGTACACCGGCCCAGTGGGGCTCAACTGTGAAAGACTGTGAGTGTGACCTGTCTATGTCTGTCTACTGTCCTCTTGCGTGAAACTCTTGCGAGTGGGGCAAAAAGAGCCTCCAGAAACCTCGCTCGACCAGACGCCATTTTCAGGGAGGGACTTCAGAGCATAAAAAACCGGCTAAGCTTTGCAAAACCCGGCTCCTGTGTGTGACACCAGGCGGGGAAAATCCGCGAAAGTACACCGGCCCAGTGGGGCTCAACTGTGAAAGACTGTGAGTGTGACCTGTCTATGTCTGTCTACTGTCCTCTTGCGTGAAACTCTTGCGAGTGGGGCAAAAAGAGCCTCCAGAAACCTCGCTCGACCAGACGCCATTTTCAGGGAGGGACTTCAGAGCATAAAAACCGGCTAAGCTTTGCAAAACCCGGCTCCCTGTGTGTGACACCAGGCGGGGAAAATCCGCGAAAGTACACCGGCCCAGTGGGGCTCAACTGTGAAAGACTGTGAGTGTGACCTGTCTATGTCTGTCTACTGTCCTCTTGCGTGAAACTCTTGCGAGTGGGGCAAAAAGAGCCTCCAGAAACCTCACTCGACCAGACGCCATTTTCAGGGAGGGACTTCAGAGCATAAAAACCGGCTAAGCTTTGCAAAACCCGGCTCCCTGTGTGTGGCACCAGGCGGGGAAAATCCGCGAAAGTACACCGGCCCAGTGGGGCTCAACTGTGAAAGACTGTGAGTGTGACCTGTCTATGTCTGTCTACTGTCCTCTTGCGTGTGAAACTCTTGCGAGTGGGGCAAAAAGAGCCTCCAGAAACCTCGCTCGCCCAGACGCCATTTTCAGGGAGGGACTTCAGAGCATAAAAACCGGCTAACCTTTGCAAAACCCGGCTCCCTGTGTGTGACACCAGGCGGGGAAAATCCGCGAAAGTACACCGGCCCAGTGGGGCTCAACTGTGAAAGACTGTGAGTGTGACCTGTCTATGTCTGTCTACTGTCCTCTTGCGTGAAACTCTTGCGAGTGGGGCAAAAAGGGCCTCCAGAAACCTCGCTCGACCAGACGCCATTTTCAGGGAGGGACTTCAGAGCATAAAAACCGGCTAAGCTTTGCAAAACCCGGCTCCCTGTGTGTGACACCAGGCGGGGAAAATCCGCGAAAGTACACCGGCCCAGTGGGGCTCAACTGTGAAAGACTGTGAGTGTGACCTGTCTATGTCTGTCTACTGTCCTCTTGCGTGAAACTCTTGCGAGTGGGGCAAAAAGAGCCTCCAGAAACCTCGCTCGACCAGACGCCATTTTCAGGGAGGGACTTCAGAGCATAAAAACCGGCTAAGCTTTGCAAAACCCGGCTCCCTGTGTGTGACACCAGGCGGGGAAAATCCGCGAAAGTACACCGGCCCAGTGGGGCTCAACTGTGAAAGACTGTGAGTGTGACCTGTCTATGTCTGTCTACTGTCCTCTTGCGTGAAACTCTTGCGAGTGGGGCAAAAAGAGGCTCAGAGGAGCACGCCGCTCTGCTTCGCTACGCGGCCGTGCACTCTTTCTAAGGAAAGAATGCCATTGCAACAAGAAGGAAAAATCACACTAAGAACGGCGCTATATCACAGAAGCACACATTTCTCTCTGGACTGTCTTCTCTGTTGCATGCTCGGGCCTAAGATTTGACCCAGTGTGAGGCTTCATCCAGGGAGGACTCCCCTCCCTTAGAGGCAAGTCAGCCCATCCAGAAAGGGAGGAGCCAGAGGAGTGTGCTGCCTACATCATATAAACAATGAATACCACCACAACACGTAGAAAAACCCACAATACAAGTGTGACAATGGGGAAACAACGCAGGCCAGCATCAGACATAGAGAATGAAGATGACAATTCTGAGGACCAGATAATGACTGACCAACTAATCAACCTCTCAGATAAGGACTTTAGACTAGCAATATGGAAGGTGCTCAACAGACTCCAAGAAACCATGGATCGAGTTGAACAGAACACTAATAAGAACCAAGAAAATATGAAGGCAGAAATGACAAAACTCCAAACTGAAATAACATGTCAACTAACAGGACTGAAAAAGTCAGTAAACGAAGTGAATGACAAAATGGATAAGCTCTGGGACAGGGTATCAGAAGCTGAGAATAGACTTGGTGCTGTGGAAGATGAGATACATAACAATTCCATACAGCAGGAGAGATTGGACAAAAAACTTAAAGCAAATGAGAAGACAATGGAAAAATTAGTCAAAGAATGGGAACAGACGAAAATAGAAGTCTATGATAAGATCAACAGAAACAACTTAAGAATCATTGGAGTCCCAGAGACCCAGGAAGAAAATTTCCAGGAAGAATCAATGGTCAAGAACATCATTAAAGAGAAACTTCCAGAGCTAAAGAATATATGTGATCAAATCCTGCATGCCCGAAGAGTACCAACCAAAAGAGACCCCAGAAAAACCACCCCAAGACACATCCTAGTCACAATGACAAATTCCACAGATAGAGACAGAATTCTGAAAACAGCAAGATCAAAAGGGGAAATCATGTTCAAGCAAGCTTCCCTGAGATTTACATCAGACCTGTCACCAGAAACACTCAATGCCAGAAAGCAGTGGTGGGATATTGTGACAAGACTGAATGAAATGAATGCTTCACACAGAATACTATACCCAGCAAAACTCACTTTCCGGTTTGATGGAAGAATACATGGTTTCACAGACAAAAAACAGCTCAGAAACTTCACAGACACAAAACCAGTCTTAAGAGAAAAACTGAAAGACCTAATCTAAGACAAGACTACCCAAAAGACACACCAAATTTTGAAATAAAGATGGCGTTAAATCCCAGGACAATTCTTTCTCTCAATGTCAATGGACTAAATGCACCAGTTAAGAGACACAGAGTGGCTAAATGGATCAAAAAAACTCAATCCAACCTTCTGCTGCCTACAAGAAACGCACCTGAATAGTCAGAACAAACATAGACTCAAAATAAAAGGCTGGAGAAAAATTATCCAAGCAAACAACACCCATAAAAAAGCTGGAGTGGCCATACTAATATCAGATAATGCAAACTTTATACTCAGGAAGGTTGTAAGGGACAAAGACGGACATTTTATATTAATCAAGGGGTACGTAGAGCAGGAAGAATTCACTCTCCTAAACATATATGCACCGAATGAGGGGCCAGCAAAATATTTAATACAACTGTTGACAAATCTGAAAAATAATATCAACAACACAATAATTGTGGGGGACCTTAACACGGCTTTGTCAACACTGGACAGGTCAACCAGACTGAAACCCAACAAGAATATACTAGACCTGAGGAGAGAAATGGAAGAAAGAGGCCTAGTGGATATATATAGGACACTCCATCCCCAGAAACCTGGATACACATTCTTCTCCAATGTACATGGGACATTCTCCAGGATAGACTACATGCTGGCACATAAAACATACCTCCATAAGATCAAGAGGATAGAAATTTTGCAGACTACCTTCGCTGACCACAAGGCTCTGAAATTATTTGTGAACTCCAAAGGGACTCAGAAGAAACACTTTAACACCTGGAAGTTAAACAGCCTCGTGCTCAATAACCAGTGGGTCCGAGATGAAATCAAGGAGGAAATAAAAAGGTTCCTGGAAACAAATGACAATAAAGACACAAACTCTCAGAACTTATGGGACACAGCAAAAGCAGTACTGAGAGGAAAATTTATAGCTTTGCAAGCACACATCAGGAAGGAAGAAGGAGCTTACCTGAGTAGCTTAATGACACAGCTATAGAACTAGAAAATGCTCAACAAAAGGACCCAAGAATAGGAAGACAGAAGGAAATAACAAAGCTGAGAGCAGAAATCAACGAAGTGGAAACTCAAAAAACAATCCGAAAGATCAACGAAAGCAGAAGTTGGTTCTTTGAAAAAATAAACAAGATTGATAGACCACTGGCAAACCTAACAAAGAAAGAGAGAGAGAGAAACTTGATAACTCGTATCAGGAATGAAAAAGGAGAGATCACTACTGATATGACAGAGATTCAAAGGGTAATCAGAAACTACTTTGAAAAACTCTACGCCACTAAAAATGAGAACCTGGAAGAAATGGATAAATTCTTGGACTCTTATAATCTTCCACGGTTGAAGGAAGAGGATGTAGCACATCTAAACACCCCCATCATCATTGATGAAATTAAAACAGTAATCAAATGTCTGCCGAAAAACAAAAGCCCAGGTCCAGATGGATTCACTAATGAATTCTATCAAACTTTCCAAGAGGAACTACTGCCAATCTTGGCAAGACTCTTTCATGAAATTGAACAAACAGAAACACTTCCAAATAGCTTTTATGAAGCCAACATCACCTTGATACCTAAACCAGACAGAGACGCTACCAAAAAAGAAAATTACAGACCAATATCGCTGATGAATGCAGATGCAAAGATTCTCAACAAAATCCTGGCAAATAGGATTCAATGCCTCATTAAGAAGATCATCCACTACGATCAAGTAGGTTTCATCCCAGGAATGCAAGGATGGGTTAACATCCGTAAATCTATCAACATAATACACAACATCAATAACAAGAAAAATAAAAACCACATGATCATATCAATAGATGCAGAGAAAGCATTTGATAAGGTCCAACACCCATTCTTGATCAAAACTCTCAGCAAGATGGGAATGGAGGGAACCTTTCTCAATATAGTGAAGGCCATCTACCACAAGCCAGTGGCAAATATTATCCTCAATGGAGAAAAATTGAAAGCCTTTCCTCTAAATTCTGGCACAAGACAAGGCTGTCCTCTCTCACCACTCCTATTCAACATAGCACTGGAAGTACTTGCTATAGCGATTAGGCAAGAAAAGGATATCAAGGGAATCCAGATAGGAAAGGAAGAAGTCAAGCTCTCACTGTTTGCAGATGACATGATACTCTACTTAGAAAACCCTAAAGACTCTATCAAAAAGCTTCTAGAAACAATAGACTCATATAGCAAGGTGGCAGGCTACAAAATTAACACACAAAAATCAATGGCCTTTCTATATACCAATAGTAATAAGGATGAAATGGACATTAAGAAAACAACCCCATTCACAATAGTGCCACACAAACTCAAATATCTTGGAATCAACTTGACTAAATATGTGAAGGACCTATACAAAGAAAACTATAAAACTCTGCTCCAAGAAATAAGAGAGGACACACGGAAATGGAAACGCATACCCTGCTCATGGATTGGCAGGATTAACATCATCAAAATGTCAATACTCCCCAAGGCATTATACAGATTTAATGCCATCCCCTCTAAAGATACCCATGACATTCTTCAAAGAAGTGGATCAGACACTTTTGAAATTCATTTGGAACAATAAACACCCTCGAATAGCTAAAGCAATCATTGGGAAAAAGAATATGGGAGGAATTACTTTTCCCAACTTTAAACTGTACTACAAAGCAACAGTTATCAAAACAGCATGGTATTGGAATAAGGATAGGTCCTCAGATCAGTGGAATAGGCTTGAATACTCAGAAAATGTTCCCCAGAGATACAACCATCTAATTTTTGATAAAGGAGCAGGAAATCCTAAATGGAGCAGGGAAAGCCTCTTCAACAAGTGGTGTTGGCACAATTGGATAGCCACTTGCAAAAAATTAAACTTAGACCCCCAGCTAACATCATGTACAAAGGTAAAATCCAACTGGATTAAAGACCTCAATATCAGCCCCAAAACCATAAGATATATAGAACAGCACATAGGCAAAACACTCCAGGACATTACAGGCATCTTCAAGGAGGAAACTGCACTCTCCAAGCAAGTGAAAGCAGAGATTAACAGATGGGAATATATTAAGCTGAGAAGCTTCTGCACCTCAAAGGAAATAGTGCCCAGGATACAAGAGGCCCCCCCACTTGAGTGGGAGAAACTATTCACCCAATACCCATCAGATAAGGGGCTAATCTCCAAAATATACAAGGCCACTGACAGAACTTTACAAGAAAAAAACATCTAACCCCATCAAAAAATGGGGGAGAAGAAATGAACAGACACTTTGACAAAGAAGAAATACACATTGGCCCAAAAGACACATGAAAAAATGTTCCACATCACTAATCATCAGGGAGATGCAAATCAAAACAACGATGAGATACCCACTCACACCACAGAGAATGGCACACATCACAAAGAATGAGAATCAACAGTGTTGGCCGGGGATGTGGAGAGAAAGGAACTCTTTTCCACTGCTGGTGGGAATGCTGTCTAGTTCAACCTTTATGGGAAAGCCGATATGGAGATTCCTCCAAAAACTGGAAATCGAGCTCCCAAACGATCACAGCTATACCACTCCTAGGAATATACCCTAGGAACACAAAAATACAATACAAAAACCCCTTCCTTACACCTATATTCATTGCAGCTCTATTTACCATAGCAAGACTCTGCGAACCTAAGCAAGATGCCCTTCAACAGACGAATGGCTAAAGAAACTGTGGTACATATACACAATGGAATATTATGCAGCTGTCAGGAGAGATGAAGTCATGAAATTTTCCTATACGTGGATGTACGTGGAATCTATTATGCTGAGTGAAATAAGTCAGAGAGAGAGAGAAAAACGCAGAATGGTCTCACTCATCTATTGCAAGATATCTTCGCCGTTATCTTGGCTGGGTATTTGTGAATCCAAGAACAGTCCCCAGAATGAGAAATTACCTTCCCATCCCCTTGTCCCCTTTCGGGGGAAGACCTTGGTAATATTTATCCGCAGGAAATAATAATCCACACAGACAAGAACGATAGGGTTTAAAAGATCGGGCAAGGAGAGCCAGAGAATCCTCCTGCAGCCAGCAGCTTTTTCACAGAAGGCCCCTCACTCCTGTCCCTCAAGCTATTTATTGCCAACTCCACAGCGCCCCACCTGGAAGGGTTAGGTGGGGCAAAAGTCACAGAACAATCCTAAGGAAACACTTTTAAATACAATTCCAAGAATCATGGAAACTTTTTCATATGCTACAATCTATGGGTTTTATAGAAAAAAGAAAGACACCCTTGTAATAATAATTTTCAGACACAAAAGAGAAAAGAGCTGGAAGTTCCAGCTCACCTCAGGAAGCTCACCACAAAGAGTGATGAGTTTAGTTAGAGAAATAACTACATTTTGAACTGTCCTAATATTGAGAATGTATGAGGGAAATGTAGAGCCTGTTTAGGGTACAGGCGGGGGTTGGGTGGGTGAGGAGGGAGAATTTGGGACTTGGGTGATGGGAATGTTGCACTGGTGATGGGTGGTGTTCCTTTTATGACTGAAACCCAAACACAATCATGTATGTAATCAAGGTGTTTAAATAAAAAAAAATTAAAAAAAAAAAGTTTGATTATTTTATAATACATCTAATTGTAATCTAATTCATATTAAGGCCTATAATAACACTGAGATTACTCAAAAAAAGAGAATTCAATGAAGATATTATCAATTTGTTTTTGTGGAATATTTGTTTTGTGGAAAAAATAAATTATATAGTCATGGAGAAAACTCCTGTAGTCTTTTATATGGATATATAAGATAAATATGTAAGAAAATGTTAAAGTTTTTTTGTGATCTAGAAGAATACATCCCAACATCCCAAAATCTCCTTACTCTAGTGGCTCATGGTCTAAATGAAAACCTGTTCACACTTAGTTCTAACCCCAATGTTGTTTCTCAGTGTCCATTTACTGATGCTCAAGATGGCATCCTTTCATTAGGAAGAAGTTTCAGGAAATTTTACTTTCACAGATAACTTCTTTATTCTGTAATAGTACGTAAAATTGCTGCCTCCTACTTTAGTGATTTTAAAAATAATTTATAAAGCCCACTCACTTGACCTGTGGAGTTTCAAGTTAAGAATTTCTTCTTACAGATTTCATTATTGGGCTTTTGTTGACAGATTATAGGACGTTTTATGCTTGGAGAATTCATCTCAACTACCTTTAATTATAAGAAAATGACTCCTATTTCCATCCCAATGCTAAATATGTTTTGGAAACCAGGGAAACTGTAGAGAAGGAGGAAGAAGAGGAAAAGGAGGAAGAGGAGGAGGAAGAGGAGGAAGTAAATGTAAATTCTGTCACAATGTAGCATCCTGGAAAATCAAGGTGAGGCAAAATTAGAAAGTCCAGAGTCACTGAACATTGTGCATGTGACCCTTGATTTAGAGGCTTCTTTCAAAATAAATAAGTAAAAATAAAATTGCCATAAGAAAAAAAATTCCATAAGAAATTCAAACTCAAAAGAAGATTATAATTACAAACATGCTATACTCCCGTTTTCATTGTTACAACTTTTTTTACAACTTTTATACATCCCTTGTTTTTAGATTATTGTTAATGTTTTATTATATTTTTGCAAGGTGTCAAATGTAGTGGTTTGTGGTTGTGATGGCCAAAACAGTCCCTAAGTAAAATTAACTGCCCACAAGTATAACTAAAGCAAGGTTACTTAAAAAGGAGACTAGAGCTATAAGCACAGAAAAAAACATTGTTAGTGAGAATAAGTTATCATAAAGAGTAAATTTCATGAAAAAACTGAATGATTGGTAACATTTTTCAGGTTAAAATTGGTATATCAGAATTAATTAACATAAGAATTAATTAGAGGTCTAGCACATAATAAGTAGAAATTATATCCATATATGGTCCTATACAGAGGACCAAAAATCTACATTTTTATGACCTAAAGTGATGTCATTGATGGAGAAGAGGTGATTTGATAGTTTTTAAATCACTTTTCTTTTAATGGGAACTCCCCAAAAATGTGTGATTTCAGAGTTCTTGCACAAACCCATATTTTTACACCTTAACCCCAGACAAATAGAGATATTACACTTATTTTTAAGGTCTAAGGATTTCCACATGGGTGTCCTTGTTGATGATCACCTGAAAAGTAGCCTAATGTCTTGTATTCAAATCTTATTAGGTGTTACTGATCACCCCCGCCCATTTATCTCTAAAACTTAAGGTTTTTCAAGTCACTTCCGGCCCCAAAGTTTGCCTCACCATTTGCTTCAATCAATTCTCTTAGGTTCTAACCAACTCAAAGCATCTGACTTGAGTTGACCTCAACCCAAGACATCTCAATTCAGAACAGCTCATTTGTCTGCTCAGACAAAGGTTCTGAGGTAACCTTGCATTATTTATTCCTCTATAGCCCTCTCCCTCTAGTTCCTACTACTTTCCCCCATGCTCACTTGGCTGTAGTTATCCCTCTCACTTTTCTTTTACTTTGCTCACTTCAAGGTAGTACATACCTCTGTTATCACTTAATCATTGACAAGGACACAATCTCCATTTTCTCTTCCAGTTCATCTACAGAGCTAAGACTTTGCATTCTGGCTCAAGATTTAACATTTCACTCCCTTGAAACACTATATGAAATTACACCTACCTTTCTCAAACACTCTTCCAAAGCAAAATTTTTTCTACAAGGCAGGAATTGCCTTTTATTATATTTTGAGTTTAAAACCTGATAGGTAGCATTCCAATGTGGAAAGAGCTCTCTAAAAAACTAACAGGATTTATCATTAGCTTTTATTCATGTTTCCTTCTTAGTTCCAGAGTAATTTAAAATATATAGTCATAGTTCTTAAACTTTATTACAAGTTTTATGTATTATAATTCAAATTAATTCAAAGTGCTTCCTAAACTAAAAAAACAGTGATTTAACTTAAGGTCAAGATATTCCATTGCCATGGTTTTTGACATGTGTTTACATTTTTTTGTATTTTGTTCTCATATTCTTTAGTGTTGTTGGTTCTTAGTGCATTAATAAATAACCATCATTAGGAGATTCTGGTAATTTTATGATATTTTTAGTTATCTATTACTAAATAAACTGTACAATTTGCTACCATATGATTTTCAAAAAAGCTAAATTGCTTAACATAGAATTTTTCTCAGGAAATTTTTTTCTCTGTTTTTAACTTTTATCTCTGTGGAGCTGGCAATTCATCATTTCAGGTTTGCTGGCAGGAGAGCATATAGAAATTTTATGAAAATACCTTATGTCTCTCCCTCACACATCTCTAATACTTTCGGATTTCTTTCTGTTTTCCCTTTCTTTATTAATATTGTGCATGAGATTATATATCTTCAAAGAATGAACAGATAGTTTGGAGTCATTGAAGTGAGTCAAAATGATAGGAATCAGTTTTTTATTGTTTTTAAAAGCCAAATTCTAGACTCTATAGAAATTACCTTTTCAGAAACAAAATTTCTTATTCTATTTGTTTCTACCATCCACTTTTGGGGGTTTGAAATGGAAGGAGCACTAACTAGAGAATTGTTTCCATACAAATCTTGCTCCCTGAACAAATGTGATTATGAAATAGTTTCTCCTTAAGTCAGCAAAGAATTTCTCATGTAGTTTCCAAAACTAATTGACTTGATGAGATCTGATTATTTTTCAAGATGTGCCAGATTCCTAGTCCTTACCATCTGCTCATCCAATTGGTAGCATGTAAAAATATAGTTGTGAAGATGAATACTAATACTGATTAATTAACTTCCAGGCAGTGCCGTGAGATCTCGTGACTTCTTTCTATTCTTAGATCCAAAGCCATAGCCCTGTTGCATGTTCTTGTCATAAGAGAGCTGAAAATCTTCACTCTTTTCTGATACAAAAAAAAAAAATCCCCAGAGAGTTTCAGAGGAAAGATTAATTTATGCTTAATGTATCTACTAGATTTAGTGTGAGAACCTAAAATATAAGTTTGTTTTGTATGGCTCTATAATTAGCATGTTAAGAAAATCTTTTTTGTTAACAAGACATAACATTTCTTTCCTTCATCTTTTTCACTCTCAGAAATAAAATATAGAACAGAATTAAAGCTGTGAAGAAAATGCATCAATTGTGCTTAATATTATGATTGAGTGTGATTAGTTCTTCATATTTTTAACCATTTAGTAGGAAATATGTATATAAAAGAGCCAAATGCCTAGATATTCTGATACTGGATAGGACTATTTTATATGTTTCTCTTACTAAGTCACTAACAGTTTCTGCTTATCAAAAATGTTGTCGCACCATGATAAAATACCCCTTAGCAATGCTTACTATGCCTAATATTGGGCCATACTGCCCTTAACCTGCACCATTTATCAAGCTTACGTTGACTTAGGGTTCTAGTTCCCTTTTGTCAGACTTTCAGATAGTTTCAATTCGCAGGTAAAGGTTGGTTGGGGTTTGGTCTTCTTGAGAAAAACAAAGTTTAATTCCAACCTCCAGTCTGGATCCACAAAAGCTTCTTGGGAAAATATAAACAATGAAACTAAAGAGTTCTATGAAGGCCAAATAATATATAAGCAATAAGGAATGAGAACATTCTGAGATGAGTGTGGGAGATGCACTAGAAATAAAAGAAAGGGAGAATATACATGCAGAGAAGGGAAATAAGCAGATCCCTAATGGAATGTCCTGAGTGGGTTAGGAAACTTGGTTATTTAGGTCTTTTTCAACACACCTTAGCTTGAGGTTTTTTGTGCAAGTAACTTGCCAGAACTTAGTCAAAGAAAAAAAAATCCCTGAACACGGGGCATTTTCTTCATCTTGTCAGGGCTTTTGTTAATTATCTCTGAAGGGAGTTAAACCTCACTTTTGAGCTGAAAGCAGGATGACAAGCTTTTTCAGATTATAATTTGTCTCTCCAATTATTTCTTGTTTTTAGATGTCCTGACAGTTACTCCCTTCCCACCAGATTGTTTAACTCCATAAATTAGATTGTAAGTAGTACAATTGTCTGCAAGTTTTTATTACATATTAGTAAGTATTCTTATTAACAGTCTGGCTGAAGGAACCATGCAACACCTAAGATCAAATCAAAACTCCCACATACAAAGCATGTGCTTCAATTTTTGAGCCACACCTCCAGAATCACAGCTATAACTTTTTTTTTACGGAAAAATTCTATAATTTGTATAATAACCTTTAGTGATTGCTTTTTAATGTTATGGTCAAATGCATTCATCATATAATAGAGCCACGAGAGTGTTTAAAAGAGTAATAGAGTCTCATTTACTTAGGGAATCTACATTTTTTCATTATAACATGTAAGAGAATTAAGTGTACTTAATAAGTGTAACATGTATCCTGCTATGTTGGATCCGTGTACATTTAAACCTACATACATGAAATACCTCATGTAAATAATTGGTAAATTGCACACAAAATACTTATTCTAAACTGCAAAATGAATATATATGTGTATATATACAAAATATATGTATATATAAAGAAGAAAAGATGTTAGTCAAGTGATTCTAGATAGAATTGATTTGAGAAATGGGGTATATGCACTATTATTGTCATTATTTCTTCTTCCAATAACATTCTGAACATTAATGAGTTTGAGAAGAATATTTGGTCTAAGAAACTGAATATAATAAGAAACTTAAATATAATCTAACTTCTTCCTGGAATAAAAATACAAATATCTTATTCTTATTCTCTCTGATTCCCCATAACCTCTGTTTTCTAGAAGAACTTTCATGAGTGGTATCTTATATTCATAATTAAATCAGAATATGCATATTCACTGCATTTATGAATCTATAGGCAAAATTTCTAAGGTAATTTAGGGTCAAATTACAGTTGAAGGATATCATAGAAAAATACATATTTCCCTTATATGACATTTATGTACATGAATGGGAAAAGAAGATATTTTATTTTTCTTTACCCTTCTAGACACCTTCTTAAACAAGATGCAAGTCATTTAAATATATTTTCATTCATGAGCAATTTCTTTAGATTTTAATACAACTGGATTTTTGAACTGTTGCTATTGGCCAATAAAAATGTCTCGGGATAAACAGGTGCACAAGTTTTTTCTAGCAAATGAAATGAATAGTACATCCATTCATCTTATTTTTCTTATCTAACTCTCCTTCTCTATTTACTTATTATATAAGATAAATGTCCCTGACGGTACACTAAGAAACAGATTTCTACATATCATACTCAGAGTGTGATTATTATGCTGATGCATTTTATGCTTTGCCATTTATTTTTACTGAAAATAAATAATGGCATCACAGAACATTTAATGCTAAACAGTCTGGCATTTTCTTCAATTCCTGGGATTATAGAAGCATTAGTAATGGAAACTATTGAATACCTAATAGGCAACGTGATGTCCTTAAGTGATCAATTTTCCACAACTAAAAAATTGCTTTAGATGATGATACCAGGTAAAATAAACATTAGTAGCTAACTCTTACACATAGCAATTTATCAGAATAAGATACTGTTATATATATTACTTACGAATTGATGGAATCAAGAATAAGATAGTGCTGATTGATTACTTAAATTTCTGAATTTAATGACTTTTAAGTATTCATGATCTTTATAAAAGAGATTTTTTAAAAAATAAAATCTACTTAATTTCTGTTCCTCTTCATCTGTTTTTAAATAAAGAAAACTGTTTTATGCTGGATATAGAGAAACCTCTTGCAAGAACAAGCAGTATCTTCTCAGATAAAAGAGGCATAAAAGAAACCAGAGCTTAAATGAAAATCAACATCTTTGTCAGAAATAAATTCCATGTCAATTCCTTGTGCTATTAGTACACAACTCTTCTAGAGTCATAATATGAACATGAGGGAAATATCTGATAAAAGGAAAAAAAATATATTAATATGTTGCCCTTAAACTCCTACAATATATATTTGGAAATAGATAAGAAAATGAACTATGGAACTTGAAATATATGAATAGTCCTCCACCATAAAGATAGAATAAAAAGCTTAAAAGAATAGAATTAAAAAAATATCTTTGGACAGACATCTTTGCAGGCCAGAGATATAGCACCATGGATTAGGCACTTTCTTTGCACACAGTTGGCCTGGATTCCATTGGCCCACACCCATGTAACCCTCTGGGCCTCAAAAAGAGTGATCTTATAAGTAGTCAAAAGTGGACCCTGAGCACCCTCAGGTGTGGCCCCAAAAGCAAAACAAGCAAACATGTTTGAGACATCACATATTTTGAGACAGAGAAGAGAAAATGGAGCTGTGAACACAAAGAGAGACATGGAAGCTATGTCTGTCTCTAAGAAGTGGAAATGTGATTCAAAATTCAGAAGCTAAGAGTATTTTCTGGAGGATTCAATTATCCTTTCTACCTGCTCAATCCAAATTTTCTTAGTGTTTCTGTTTAAAATGCTGGACAGCATGAATTGCTACACATTTGTTTCCCCTTAAAAGAACCAACACTATAGGTGACTCTACTGCTAATTTTATCTTGACTGTCCTCACTGATACACCTTCTTCTCCAGTAATAAGATTTGGTGAGTGTTTATGATGAGAAGCAATTAAAATTGAAAGAATCTCACAGCACTGCCCTTGGAAAAATGATGCCTTCTTGCATGTTTCTTAATTATCCTAGTTAATGGAATTTACCCTTAGACAACGATATAACAAAAATGATGCCTTTAAGATATGATTAGGCTATCATGTACAAAAAATACAGTACCAAGAAGTATATTTGACATGGTAGAAGAAAGATAAAGACATCTTAAATATGTGTTTATTGAAATGAGATTATGAAATTCAGATGTCATATATGAAGAAAGTGGATTTATAGTTTTGTTTTTTAGTTTGATAATTCCAGTTCTTACAATTCCCAAAAGATTTAGTAGAAAAGTAAGAATTCTCTGGCGATAGAGTAATGGGACAGTGAAGAGGGAATTTGCCTTGCACCTGGCCTAACTAGATTTGATCCCTGGCATTCTATATGGTATCCTGAGGCTGCTAGGTTTAAGCCCTGAGCACAACGACAGAAATAAAAGAGCCAACTGGTACTCCCTCCCAAAAAATATCAAAATATGGTATTCAGAAATAAAACAAAGCTTACAATTTTGCATTTACCACATAAAAATGCTTAGTTCTAAAAAGAGATGGGTGCTAGTCTAAATTGAAAAAAAAAATGTTCCTAAAAGAATTAAAAAAAAAATTACTTTGGATATTCCCTCTAATACTAGGAAAAACTGAAAAGAGCACAAAACCACTGAAAAAAAAATAAAAACACCAGATACTACATTCTTATAAACATAACAAATAAGACCATCAAGTACTATCATAAAGAAGCAAAATTATAAACAGTACTTTCTAGTTCCACATTTTTGTAGCTTATAAGAGCATTTACTTCTTTTAAAATATCCCTGTTAGGATAAGAAGAGTAAGTTGGGTGTAAATTTCTTTTGTTTAGTATTTTATGTTTTTAATTCTCTTGGGTCGTTTTTTTAAATAAAAAAAAAACTTCTAAATTTTGACAATATGCTGAAAATAAAAACAATCTCTTTATAAGGAAAAAACACCATTATTTCACATAATATCTAATTAATGTGTTTAGCAAATTATATAATAGAAAAATAAAATATACATTATATAACCCTATATATGACTTCCTTCCTCTTTTATCAAGTTCAGAAAGTCTGGCACAACATTTAATATGCTAAGCCTAGTTTCTAGTTCGAAAAATGATTTCCAAATTACTTAAACTTTTGATTCTTAAGTACTTATTATTTATTAACTGTCATATTACTAAATATACATTACCTCCCTCTCTTTAATATTATGTAACAAAAATCTGTAGTATTTATTATTTGCCCTTTTTTTTGCTGTTCTGTTGTGATGACTGATTTTTGCTCATATGACCCCTGAGTATCACACACTTTTAAATTGTTCTCTTATGCACTGTGATTGTAGAACTTGCCAGAATTTGCTCACAAGTCTTGCTGAGAGCCAAAAAATTAATGTTTAGATGTTTGTTATCAAAAGTAAATTGATGCCATTAATATGTTTGTACTTTAAAAGTTTACTATATTTTAGTTATTGTTTAGTAAATAAAAATATTCTGGGGCCGGGTAGGTGGCGCTGGAGGTAAGGTGTCTGCCTTGCAAGCACTAGCCAAGGAAGGACTGCGGTTCGATCCCCCGGCGTCCCATATGGTCCCCCCAAGCCAGGGGCGATTTCTGAGCACATAGCCAGGAGTAACCCCTGAGCGTCAAACGGGTGTGGCCCAAAAACCAAAAAAAAAAAATATTCTGTCATGGATACTAATTAAAGACTGTGGTGATCATATTACAACAACTATGAATTATATCCCCATTTTAAAAATTAGCCTAATTGAGGAAAATAATAGGTGAGAACTTCACCAATCAGAATAGGGATATTGGTGCACTGAGCCAAGAAACCCAAAAAGAGTTCATATCATTTTCATGCATGTGTGTTAATGCTTCCTAAATAAACTGTTGCTTTAGAGATTAGTAACATGTGTCACTGTTGGTCCCATCTTTCTATCAGTTAAGAGTGCTGCTACATTCTATGGCACCACATTTAATATCACATGGGAACATTTAAATATCAATACACAAAATCCCTTGAACTATCATGATTATTATAATAATATATATAATGATCACTGATATTTTTTATTTAAGAATCAATCTACAGTCTTAAATAATTGGGTGGGTTAACAATTGATAATCAATGGCAATTGGGATTTTCCTCTCATTAACTATTTGACCTACTGAAGATGAAACACAGAAATATTAGACACAGTTTAGCATAAAAATTTAATAAAATATTATTAGAATAATGTAATGCATTAGCTTTTAATGATTATGGCAAGAATAAACTTAGTTCACAAAAATAAGTTTGATATCAAAGGATTTATAGAAGATGCTATGTATTTTTTGTTAATATATTAGATTTAAGATATTGAAATATATTGTTTCTAAAATAACGAGTACATTGAAGTGGATTTCAATGGTTTTAGTTGATAAAAATTTAATAGTCATCTCACTATAGCTAATTTTAAAATAAGTTAATGGATAAGTTATTTTCCATATAAAAATAGGTTAGATCAACTTAGGAAAATAGTCTAAAAATAAGTATGTAAAAATAAATAAAAATGTTTTCTAATTTTTATAGATTCATGCATAAAACAAAATATAAAGTAAAAATTACCAGCAGCTCATTATACCAAAATAATTTATATAAATATTTTATATAAATAAATAAATGTTTTGTTGTCTATACTATCATATGTATATGATATGACTATAAGTAGATTAATTATATGAAAAGGTATTTTCCGTGTTGTTTATTACTGTAAGTTGCATTTTTTCTTTTTCTTTTGCTTTTGGGGCATGCCTGGTGATGATCTGGGGTTACTCTTGGCTATGCACTCAGAAATCGCTCCTGGCTTGGAGGACCATATGGGATGCAGGAGGATTGAACTAGGCTAGTGCATGCAAGGCAGACGCCTTACAGCTTATGCCACTGCTCTGGCACCTATTTTTTTTTTCTTATAAGCAATTTGAGAAACTTTCAAGTTCTGGTGGTGCTCAGAAAATCCTATGTAGCGCAATGGATTGTCAGGTCAACATATAAAATGCAAGTTATTTATCTAACATAAAATTTGTATATATAGATTTCTAATACGATTTAATATATTTAATATGTATTTATGTCTGAACAGTTATATAATAATTAGTTATAAATGTAATATGGACTTGAAAATATAAAATGATTTTAAAATTAAATCTAAATGTGGCAGACATCAGACAATAACACAATGGGTAGATTGCTTACCTTGTCCTGGCTTCCTACCCGCTTCCCTCCAGCATTTTCAGGAGTAATTCCCGAGTGCATATCTAGGAGTAATCATTGAACATCACCAGATCTGGCCCAAGTTCTCTCACTCAAAAATTAATACACCTGACTCTGAGGACTTCAAGGGAAACTTCTCCTGTGCCTATCTGTGTTTCTGAATCCCTGAAAGTCTCCTCAGAGGCCTAGGAAGTGCAACCCCAAAAAACTGCATTTCGAAGCTGCCCAATGAGTAAACTCTGGCTGTAGGGGTCGCTGTCCAATAAGCTGAGCTCTCTGACCTGCGGAGGCTCCACTCTGCTGTGCCTTTGTTCACTCTGAGGACTTCAAGGGAAACATCTCCTGTGCTTGTCTGTGTTTCTGAATACGTGAAGGTCTCCTCAGAGGCAAAAAACTGCATTTCGAAGCTGCCCCATGAGTAAACTCTGGCTGTGGGGGCCACAGTCCAATAAGCTGAGCTCTCTGGCCTGTAGAGGCTCCGCCCTGCTGTGCCTTTGTTTAATCTGAGGACTTCAAGGGAAACTTCTCTGTGCCTGTCTGTGTTTCTGAATACCTGAAGGCCTGAATACCTCAGAGGCCTAGGGAAGCATCCCCAAAAAACTATCATCTAGAGGCCGCAGAAGAGCATAACAGATCCGCTTCGCTTTGCTTCATGGCCGCACACTCTTTCTAACCAATGAACCCCACCACAACATGCAGGAAAAACCACACTACAAGAGTGACAATGTTGAAACCTTGCAGGCAAACACAATGCACAGTGAATGATGATGAAAGCTCGGATGAGCTAATAAATTCCAACTACCTGATTAACCTCTCAGATAAGAAACTTAAAATAGCAATATGGAAGATGTTTGTGGAACTCAGAGAAAACATAGATTGATCTGAACAGAACACAAAGACAGAAATCAAAAAACTCCGAAGTGAAATAACAGATCTGAAAAACACAGTAGCTCAACTGAAAACCTCAATGGATGGCCTTGTCAGCAGGGTAACAGCAGCTGAGGAGAGAATCAGAGTACTGGAAGATGTGATGCAGAAAAACTCAACACAACAGAAGAAATTGGAAAAGAAACTTAAGACAAATGAACAGACAATGGAAAAAGTACTCAAGGAATGCGAACAGATGAAAATAGAAGTCTTTGATAAACTCAACAGAAACAACATAAGAATTATTGGAGTCCCAGAGACCAGGTAGGAGATCTCCAGGAAGAATCAACTGTCAAAGACATCATCAAAGGGATACTCCCAGAGTTAAAGACTACATGCAATCAAATCCTGCATGCCCAAAGAGTACCAGCTAAAAGAGACCCAAAGAAAAACACCCCAAGACACATCCTCATTACAACGACAAATCCCACAGATAGAGATAGAATACTGAAAGCAGCAAGATCAAAAAGGGAATTTACATTTAAAGGAGCATCCCTAATACTTACAGCAGACATGTCACATAAAACTCTCAAGGCTAGAAGGCAGTGGTGGGATATTGTGACAAGACTGAATGAAATGAATGCCTCACCGAGAATACTGAACCCAGCCCGACTCACATTCAGGTTTGAAGGAAGAATACATGGCTTCATGGATATACAACATCTCAGAAACTTCACAGATTAAAAACTAGCCTTAAAGGAAAAACTGACAGGTTTACTCTAAGACAAGAGAGACCAAAAAACATGGCAAACTTATCTACAAAGATGACATTAAATCATATGACATTCATCTATCTTCCTCAATATCAATGGACTAAATTCACCAATTAAAAGACACAGAGTGGCAAAATGGGTCAAAAAGATGAATCCAACCTTCTGTTGCCTACAAGAAACACATCTGAATAGTCAGAACAAACATAAACTCAAAATCAAAGACTAGAGGAAAATCATCCAAGCAAACAACACCCTCAAAAAAGCTGGGGTGGCCATATTAATATCTGATGACACCAACTTTATACTCAGAAAAGTGGTAAGGGACAAAGATGGACACTATGTACTAATCAAGGGATATGTTCAACAGGAAGAAATCAGACTATTAAACATATATGCACCCAATGAGAGGCCAGCAAATTATCTAATACAGTTACTGACAAATCTGAAAGAAGAAATCAATAATAACACAATAATTGTGGGAGACCTCAACACGGTCCTATCAATACTTGATAGGTCAACCAGACTGAAACCCAACAAAAAAATAGTAGCCCTGAAAACAATAATGGAAGAAAGAGGACTAGTAGATATATATAGAACACTCCATTCCAAAAAACCTGGATACACATTCTTCTCCAATGTACATGGGTCATTCTCCAGGATAGACTACATGCTGACACATAAAACATACCTCCATAAAACCTAGAAGATAGAAATCTTGCAGGCTACCTTTGCTGACCACAAGGCTCTGAAATTAGATGTGAACTACAAAGGCACACAAAAGAAAAACTTTAACAATTGGAAATTAAACACCCTGCTACTGAACAACCAAAGGGTCCGAGATGAAATCAAAGAGGAAATCAAAACTTTCCTGAAAACAAATGATAATGAGGACACAAACTGCCAGAATCTATGGAACACAGCAAATGCGGCCCTGAGAGGAAAATTTATAGCTCTACAAACACACATCAGGAAGGAAGAAGGGGCATACCTGAATAACTTAATGACGCAGCTCACAAAATTAGAAAATGACAAAGAAAAGGAACCAAAAATAGGGAGACAGAAGGAAATAACAAAGCTTAAAGCAGAAATCAATGAAGTGGAAAACCAAAAAACAATCTGAAAGATCAAAGAAAGCAGAAGCTGGTTCTTTGAAAAAAATAAACAAGATTGATAGACCACTGGCAAAACTCACAAAGAGAGAGAGAAACCTGATAACCCATATTAGAAATGAAAAGGGGGAGATCACAACAGATATTGCAGAGATCCAAAGGTTAATCAGAGACTACTTTGAGAAACTTTATGCTACTAAATATGAGAACCTAGAAAAAAATGAAAAAAATCTTGGACACTTTTAACATTCCACAGTTAAGTAAGGAGGATGTAGCATATCTAAACACCCCCATCACTACTGAGGAAATTGAGGTGGCGCTAGAGGTAAGGTGTCTGCCTTGCAAGCACTAGCCAAGGAAGGACCCCAGTTTGATTCCCCAGCGTCCCATACGGTCCCCCCAAGCCAGGGGCAATTTCTGAGCACGTAGCCAGGAGTAACCCCTGAGCATCAAATGGGTGTGTCCTGAAAAACCAAAAAAAAAAAATTGATACACTCCATGAGAAAAAAAATACTTGCCCCAGTTCAGAGCAAGTGAACGTTTCTGGTGAACATTTCTGAGTACCCGAACTTCAACTCTAGAATTCGAATATGTACTGAGATTCCCTCCCCATGAGACCAGCTATATAGTGTTCTTTTTATGGTCATTCATCTTTTATTTCTATATTTATTATGTACTTTACTACTGCTATTTTTCAATGAGTTCAATAAGATGTTTTAGCTGAATCATTAAACTTGAGGAATGGAGCCTCTTTTTCTGGGCGGGAGGGGGGTTCACACCGGCAGCGCTCAGGGGTTACTCCTGTCTCTATGCTCAGAAATGGCTCCTGGCAGGCTCAGGGGACTATATGGGATGCCGGAATCCAAACCACCGTCCATCTGCATGGAAGGCAAACGCCTTACCTCCATGCTATCTCTCTGCCCTGTAGAACAGAGCTTCTTAATATCCAATTTGTAATCAACAAAGAAAGCTGAAGCTAACTTGATGAGGAAAAGCCACTTTTTGACATCTGGGGAGGCAACAATCTTATGGGCTTCTAAACTTTCACCAACATTGAAAACTATCTTTAAATGGATTGTGTCATAATGTAGTTAAATTATAGGACCATTCTCTAGATTACATCATAAAAAATACTCAATAGGGAAAATATCCAGTTTCTAGTATCATAAATTTTGTAAATATGGTAGGAATGAGAGAGTGATTTTTTTTTAAAGCATAGAAGGAAAAACTTAGGTTAATTTATCTTTAGTTATTATTAATCACTGTAATTTTAAAACAGTTAAAGTAGTTTCAGGCATTCACTACTCCAGCTCCAACCCCACCACCAGTGTTGGCATTCCTCCATCAATGACCCAAGAGTCTCTCCCTCTTTATCACTGAGTCTTTAAGAAATACATTTTTTTATTATTAGCATTTAGATCATTTGTGTTGACTGTTGGGGTTTTGATGTACATGACTTCTGGTTGCAATATTTTTTACTTTGAAGATCCCAAGCATTTTTGAATGGGTTGAATGACATGCTTATTTAAAATAGCTTTCTACTTTTGATATAATATTTTATAAAATTCAGTGACATTTTATCTTATAAAGGAGAATTGGTATGATCTATCTGCATCAGACTGCATGTCTGTTTTTTTTTTAGTCGTTTCAGTCTTTCTAAAAGTATAAACTGCATCACATTTTTTTAAATAAAAATTTAGGATATTGGGACCAGAGCGGTGGTGCAGCAATAGGGTATTTGCTTTGGATGCAGCTAACCTAGGACAGCCTGCGGTACAATCCCTCAGCATCCCATATTGTCCCCCAAGCCAGGAGTGATTTCTGAGTGCATAGCCAGGAGTAACCCCTGAGTGTCATTGGGTGATGCCCCAAAACAACAACAACAACAACAACAAAATTAGGATATTTATGATTATTTTCTGTTGCAGGCAATAATGCAAGGAACCTCCTAAATTATTCTCATTGCATGCTTGCTCCAAATTGTTAATTGTCCTAAATAAAATGAGCAATTTAATAAACATAATTTTAAATATATTTATAAGTATATACATATTGCCCTTTCAAATATCACATTTGAAAGAGTTATTTTTTTAGAAATTTACTCAAAATACTAGCATTTAAACATTTTCCAATTGGTTTTTGGGCCACACCCGTTTGACGCTCAGGGGTTACTCCTGGCTATGTGCTCAGAAATCGCCCCTGGCTTGGGGGGACCATATGGGACACCGGGGGATCGAACCGCGGTCCTTCCTTGGCTAGCGCTTGCAAGGCAGACACCTTACCTCCAGCGCCACCTACCCGGCCCCAACATTTTCCAATTTTATAAAAGTCAACACTCATCTTACAGTCATTTCAAAGTTGTTATTTTATCACCCAGGAGCTGAAGAACTGTCTTTAGGAAAGAGAAGGTAGGAGTGAAGAAAGTAAAGTGTTTATTTGTTCATCAAGATGCTATTTATTTATAAATATTGCAGTTCTTTTGTTTGTTTGTTTGTTTTGTTTTTGAGCCACACCCGACGTTGCTCAGGGGTTACTCCTGGCTGTCTGCTCAGAAAAAGCTCCTGGAAGGCACGGGGAACCATATGGGACACCGGGATTCGAACCAACCACCTTTGGTCCTGGATCGGCTGCTTGCAAGGCAAATGCTGTTGTGCTATCTCTCTGGGCCCAAATATTGCATTTCTAACTTTGTGCTTTATGAAAATAGTCTTTATAGGAAAGAATATGATTTTCTTCTTGCTCTATTTCACTGATTTTCTCACTATATAGTTGAACTATATGGTGAGAAACAGTCATAAAAACTATATGTTGGTGGGCCCAGAGAGATGGTACAGCGGTGTTTGCCTTGCAAGTAGCCGATCCAGGACCTAAGGTGGTTGGTTCAAATCCCAGTGTCCCATATGGTCCCCCATGCCTGCCAGGAGCTATTTCTGAGCAGACAGCAGGAGTAACCCCTGAACAACGCTGGGTGTGGCCCAAAATCCAAAAACCAAAAATAAATAAATAAATAAATAAATAAATAAATAAATAAATAAATAAATAAATAAATAAATAAAACAAAAAAAACTATATGTTGGAGAAATAGTCATAAAACTCTCTCACTAGGAGAAACAGTCATAAAACTCTTCACCTATTTTCATAAAATTTCTATATAAAACTTAAATTTATAATTTATATGTATATGACTATTGGAGATGATAATTTAAATTAAGATTTTTACCAAATTATCATTAGACATTCTACTTTACTTTTATTTATCTATGAGGCAGAAATATATATTCTAAGAAGCAATTAATTAAATAAATGATTGCAATACAGGTAAATTGAAGACTATCATTAAATTATCCATGCTATTATTCCTGAAGAAACATATAATGTTTGTTTAAGGACATGAACTATTAACTACATTCATCATATATATCTACCTCTATTTAGTAAATTCTTCTAGAATCTCAATATCACATCTCATTTGTGTTCATAAATATATGCTCACAAATTCCATGAACCATATATCATATGCCACATATGCCTGTTACTTTTCTTTCATTTTTTTTTTTTTTTGGTTTTTGGGCCACACCTGGTGACACTCAGGGTTCACTCCTGGCTATGTGCTCCGAAATTGCTCCTTGCAAGGGGGACCATATGGGACACCAGAGATCGAACCAGGTCTGTCCTGGATCTGCCATGTGCAAGGTAAATGTCCTACCACTGTGCTATCGCTCGGGCCCTGCTTCTTACATTTTTTGTGTTGTGACATTTATTCTTAAATCTGTTAAAATTGACCTGGATCTTTTATCGGTGACACTAAATCTACCCATTCTATTTTATTGTTTTTAAAGTCCATTATCATAATATCATGTGTAATAATCAATGCACCTGTAAATATGTTCTATGGAAAAGAGTATACATTTTGATTATAGCAACCAATATTTGGAAGTTTCATTACCTCAATGTTTCTCCTACTTTTCCCCCAAGGAGTTATTCCTCACTATATGCAAATAAGTACTTTTTGAATATCCCAAAGGACACCAAAGGTCACTATTATGTACAATTCACTGATGACAAATTTGTGCAAGCAAACGTTTACTATTTTACCATTATCCCAGAAAAAAACTATTTCTTCAGTCATGTATTACTCATATCTCTCACATTATTACTAATATATTACATTTCCCTCAGTTCAGAGTTGTGATTAATGCTCTTAAACTTCCAAACTACTAATAGTGCATAATTTTCCTTTGTGTGGTCAGTCCATATTTCCTTTCTACTTTTTTCAAATATTTCCTTACAGGGGACAGAGATATGGCACAGTGGGTAGGGCATTTGCCTTGCATGCAACCGACCCTGGTTCGATTTCTGACATCCCAAATGGCCCCCGAGTCTGCCAGGAGTGATTTCTGAGCACAGAGCCAGAAGTGAGTTCTGAGTGCTGCATGGTATGACCTCAAAATAAAAACAAACAAAATCCCAAATATTTCTTCAATTGCTAGGTAGAAACCTAAGTATTCTCTCCTCTGTGACATGTCCTACGTGTTCCCTCTGAGTAGGACTTCCATGGAGACCAATGCATATTGTGCTCTGAAAACTGGGCATATACCATTTGCTAGTTGATCCAGAGACTGTGATGAATAGTGGAATTTGACCTCTGAAACATGTATAATTTATTATTTTGTCTATTTATCATTTCTATTTGGGCTACTCTTGGAAATTCTCAGAGCTAATTTCTGACTCTGTCCTCAAACATTACTAGTAGGCACATTCCCGGATACATATGTGGATTGAATCCAGTTTGGCCACTTGCAAGGGATATGCTGTACCTGCCATACTATCTCTCAAACCCTATTTTTTCTTTTTATAAAATTTAGACATATACTTTAAAGTTTATTAGAAAGGAATTTTATTCAAAGTAGGTGCTTTTTTGGGATTAGTAGCAAATTTATATATAACTTCTTAGTTAACTTTTTTAGCTACTTCTGCTTAGCATCTTTAAAGGCTTCTGGTAGACACTGAGGAAAAATCAGGATGTATATTTTTTAGGAATATTAAAACATTTCACTATCAACATTATTCCTTGAAAAAGAGAAATAAAAATCACATGAGTCAAACTTAATTTGATTTAATTAATTTAATCTATAGTTATCATGTCTCAGATTAAGTTTACAATAAAGCTTAAACTTAACAAGATTGTACGTATAGCTCAATAATACCAATGAACATGATTAAGCAATCATTAAACTCCTACTACTATTAGTGGTATATATTGGGGGAAGACTAAGAAATAATGCTCTGTCTTGCTGATGTAACAGCTTACAGGAAAATGAAGTAATTGGAAGCAGGCTTTTTTCCTGGTGAGAGGCCTTCTGGGAATGCTCAGAAGATGCTTTAAATACAACTTTCCCTCCAAAATGGCTCATTACAACAATCCAAGCTCTGAAGGCAGCATTTAGTGATCAGTTTGTAAATCATGATGAATGGTTGAGATCATATTAGTCATAAGTCCTAATTATTCTGAAAAAATGAATCAAACTTTAAAAATATATAATAATGCCAGAACTGTCTAAAGGCAAAATGAAGGGCCAATTTCATATCAATTTATTTATTTGCATTTAGTTTTTAAGGAATCTGTAAATTTTTCTGCAATCCTAGTTATTTTTTCACATAAAATCATAAATTCATTAAAGATATTGTTGGATTTTTAAAAAGCTTTTCCACAAATATCCCAATTTCATAAAAATATATTATTATTTTATTTAATAATATTTTGAATAAATTAAGTGAAAAATGAGAATAAAAACGTGCTCACATGATTTAAAAGGTGCTTAAAAGATGCATATAATTTTTGTGACTTAATTATAATTTCCTGTTCTATAGAATAGGAAGGAGTTATTGATGACCAAAGCATAATATGTTAAATTTATTTTGTATAAACTTATTTTTGTTGTATATATTTTGTATAAGATTGTTGTATAAATTTTTTTAGTTAAATAAAATAGTTATCTTGAAAGACTTAGAGATAATGAGGGGAAGACAGAGATATTCACTAGAGAATACCAGCATCTACAAAGAGGTAAAAGCCTGCATAATTATGCTTAAGAAGCTAAAGTAACATAAAATAAAATGGGCTGTGCTGGTATTGGAATAAAGACAGACCTTTAGATCAGTGGAATAGACTTGAGTATTCAGAGAATGCTCCCCAGACATACAATCAATTAATCTTTGATAAAGGGGCAAGAAATCCAAAATGGAGCAAGGAAAGCCTTTTCAAGTGGGGTTGGCACAACTGGTCAGCCACTTGCAAAAAAACAAATTCAGATCTCCCTCTAACACGCTGCACAAAGACCATATGTAAATAGATTAAAGACCTTGATATCAGACCTAAAACCATAAGGTATATAAAAAACACAGAGGTTAAACACTCAAGACTTTGAGACTACAGGCATCTTCAAGGAGGAAAGAGCACTCTCCAAACAAATTGAATAGGAGATAAACCGATGGGACTATATTAAGCTGAGAAGCTTCTGTACCTCAAAGTAAATAATGCCTAGGATACAAAGGCCAGCCACAGAATAGGAGAAGCTATTTACCCAGTACCCATCAGATAAGGTGCTAATATCTAAGATATGCAAGACACTGACAAAACTTTACAAGAAAAAAATCTAACCCCATCAAAAAATGAGAAGAAATGAACTATTTCTCAAAGAAGAAATACAAATAACCAAAAGGCACATGAAAAAATTCTCCACATCACTAATCATCAGGGAGATGCAAATCAAAACAACTATGTGGTACCATATCTCACCACAGATACTGATACACATGACAAAGAGCAAGAACAATCAGTGCTGGTGGGGATGTGGTAAGAAAGGAACTCTCATTCACTGCTTTATAGGAAGGAAAGCTGTCTAGTCCAGCCCTATGGAAAACAATGTGGAGATTCCTCAGAAAACTGGAAATTGATCTCCCATCTGATCCAGGTATACACTCCAGGGATATACCCAAGGAACACAAAAACACAATACAAAAATCCCTTCCTCACACCTATATTCATTGAAGTGCTATTTATAATAGCTAGACTGTGGAAACAACCAAGATGCCCTTCAACAGAAGAATGGCTAAAGAAACTGTGGTACATATTCATAATGGAATATTATGCAGCTGTCAGGAGAGATGAACCTATGAAAATTTCCTATACATGGATGTACATGGAATCTATTATGCTAAGTGAAATAAGTAAGAGGGTGAGAGAGATATGCAGAATAGTTTCACTCATCTATGGTTTATAAGAAAAGAAAGACGTTATTGAACTAATTCCCAGAGATGAGAGCTGGAAGGACAGACTTACGATATGAAGCTCACCATAAAGAGTGGTGAGTGCAGTTAGAGAAATAACTATCCTGAGAACTATCATAACAGTGTCAATGAATGAGGGAAGTAGAAAGCCTGTCTTGAATACAGGTGGGGGGGAGGGACATCTGTATGGGAATGTTGCACTGGTGAAGGGAGGTGTTCTTTTTATGACTGAAACCCAATTACAATCATGTTTGTAATCATGATGTTTAAATAAAGATATTTAAAAAACATTCTAATGTCAAAAATTAAAAACTTGAAAAATAACAAATTTTCCTAAATTTTCTAAGATTTAGGGATCTGAATATAGCATATTTGGGTTCTATCTCCAGACTTTCAAGGCTGAAATAAAGCAATTATTTGATTTTTATGTGGAGTATGAGTTCTTTATTAAGTGCATTTAATGTGTTAATCAACTCACTTTGTTATTGTTATATGGCTGAGATATCCCTCTCCCTCCCTCTCTCCATTTTCCCATCCTCCTCTCTCTCAATTCACTGGTGATTTCTCTTATCACCTAGAGATACTGTTTTTTTGCATATAATTTATAATATGATTTGCTGCTTTTTTTCTCTGACAACAAAGGGAAGAAGCAAAGACATAAAAATCCTGTTTTAAAGGACACATATGTAAGTTCAGATCAGGTCCAGCAAGATAAGAATGCTCTTCCTTTTTACTTTTAAGATCAACTGAATTGATACATTAATTGCACAATAATTTTTCTGCTGCCTAATTATGGTAATAATATCATGTTATACTCAAGATATTGCTTGCCTTCAAAAATCATATGGGGTTACATCTATCAGTTCATAGGACCTAATCTTGGCTTTGTGCTCTAGAGTCACTCCAGGTGGGATTTGGATGACGAATGGGTGCTTTGGATGGAATGGGTTGGCTGCATGGAAGGCCAGCAGCTTATCCACTCCATTATCTTTCCAGGTCCAAGATTCAAAGTTTTGAAAGTATAGTTATTGATGTTCTAACATATTATTTTTCTTTCTTTTCCTTTCCTTTTTTTTTTTTATTTTATTTTTGGGTCGCACCCAGCAGCACTCAGGGTTTACTCCTGGCTCCATGCTCAGAAATCGCTCCTGGCAGACTTGGAGGAACATATGGGATGCCAGGACTCAAACCACCATCCCTCTGCATGCAAGGCAAATGCTCTACCTCCATGCTGTCTCTCCAGCTCCATATATTATTTTTCTATTGATTTGAATCTCAAACTTCTATGGTATTTATTTGTTTTTCTATTTACAGTAATTTTACCATGCCAAAGGATGCTTGTATATTCATTTAAATGAGACCAAATAAAATGTGCCTGTCAAAATTAAGTCAACATTGTAAGTAAGAGTCAACATCTTTAGTTTAAAAATGCACTTTTTCTCAGATGTTTAGATTCCATACCTCCAATCAATGATGTGGCTGATTTTACCTTTCTTTCATTTCATCTGAAATCAACTGAGAAAATCCAAGCAAAATTTCTTGTTAACTTAAGAAAATAAATTTTCAGTTCAAGTTTGTCATTTGCTACCATTTTAGAACAGTAATTGAATGAGTAAAATAAGATTTGGCATATAATAAAAAATTCAACAAACATCTTAAATGCTAATATATGATTCAACTTAGTTTTTACAATTTCAGTCACAATACTTAAATGTATTCTAGCTTAAAATGTTCCTGCATCATCCCAAAACATTAGAGCATTCAAATATGTCCAAAATTAATCTGAGGTCCCTCCTTGTTCTTGGTTATCCAAATTCTTATTCTTGGTAACCTAACATTCCACTTTTTTTTCTGGGTAACACAAGGTCTTGCTCTTGGTAATCCAACATCCATCCCTTACTGTTCCTGGTAACCCAATGTCCCTTGTTGTTCTTGGTAACTTGAGGTTTTGTTCTTGGTAACCCAAGATCCCTCCTTGTTCTTTTTCTTCTTTTCTCTCTCCCTTGGTAGCTTCAGTTCTTGCTTCATTATCAAGATCCCAGGGTGTGTTTCCACTGGATATTGTTTTTTTCCTCTGCTTCATTTTTTATTAATATATAACCAATATTACTCAGTATTTTTCCCCTCTGACCTTCTTCCTTTAGCATAATAATCTCTAATTCCAACCAAACTGAAGCAAAATGTAAAATTTCATTTATATTCATAGCTGAGTAGTGGTCAATTGTGTGTATAAACTACTTTTTTTTTTTTTTTTTAAGAATTATGTCAATTCTTTATTTTGGGCGTGGGGCTCACACCGGCAGCGCTCAGTGTTTACTCCTGGCTCTATGCTCAGAAATCGCTCCTGGCAGGCTCAGGGGAACATATAGGATGCTGGGATTTGAACCACTGAACCGCTGCATGCAAGGCAAATGCCTTGCCTCCATGTTATCTCTCCGGGCCCTATAAACTACTTCTTTATCCACTCATTTATTGAGCAGTTTCTGAATCTTGGTTGTTTTAAGTGTAAGTAGGCTACATATAACTCTCTGAATTCATTTTTACTTAGTTTTCTAGGGATAGGTGCTAATAAATTGAGATTACTCAATAATGGAGGAGTTCAATTTTTAATGCTATTAAAGTTTTTTATACTGTTCTCAATAAAATTCAGACCAGATTGTATGTAGTCTTAAATAGCAAGAGGCATAAAGGTTGGTTTAAATTTTTATTTCTATGTTAAAATTTATAAATATAGTTTTTACCCTAATGGAGAAGAAAATAAATATATGGATTTAACACTTGAGATTTGATGACATCAACAATTTGAAGGAAACTGACAGGTGGACCACAGTCGGGAGAAAGTGGGGCCAGAAAGGAATCAGAATACTCAGAGTTCAAATTACATTTGGAGTATGACTTGATTTACTTTACATTTTGGAGATCAGTATATGAGGTACTTTTATGGGTGGGTGAAAAAAATAAAAGAATATGGAAAGGTAGAGAGAGGTCTAGTGCATCAGTTCTGAAAAAAAATAATAGAGCTTGGTAAAAGTCACTAAAGCGTGGAAATATGCAGACTTCTTGGAAGCAATAAGAATATATTTCTTGTTTCTGCAGATTCAGGATTTGAGCAAAAATGATGACCTTGAGGTGAAAGACAATCTTTAGAAGTGAAAAGGTGACTGAATGACAAGATTAAGAGAGTGAAAAAAACCAATGGACAGGCTTAAAAATCTAGCTCCCTGGAGTTAGGGGTTTGCATTTCAAAGAACTTGAAACAATCATTTCGTTATAAAAGGACAGTTAGAGGTTTCTTCTTATAGAAAGTGGTAACTATAACTCCTACACAAGATTCTAGAGTCATCATTTTATTGCAGGGCTCCTCTCCCTCTACATTTTTTTTTTGAACCACCTGTTTGGCTATGCTTGGGTTCTGGGTGCTAGATTCAGGTCAGTTGGTGCTCTCTGGACACTAAATACTGTAAAGGTCCAACCTGGACCCTTCTGTTACACAGCCAAATTTTATTTTATTTGTTCAGAAAGACGTCTGCCTATTATTAAATCAGGCTCTCAGGTTGAAGTATGGGTAATCAATGCGGGTACTGCAGTTAACAACAGGAACTGTCTCTTATCTGTGTACTCATTGCTTTTTATAGGATAAGACTAATCATTATTTAGTGAATAAAATGAACAAGTTTGGGTGAACAATAGATGTTAATTCATTTTGGTAAATTCTGAGTGCAGAGCAAGGAGTGACCGCTAAGCGCCACTAGGTGTGGCCCCCAAACCAATCAATCAATCAATCAAGTTAAAAAAATGTTTAATTGGAAGGTTTTAAAACAAATAAAAACAAAAAAATAACTTCCAGTTTAGTGATTGAAAAACACTAAATCCATTGACAGGCTGTTATTTTGGACTTATTTGTTTGGTCACTAGATAAGGTAGCTCTTAATTGTCATGGTTAACTCTTCGGGGCCAGTAAAAATGATGTTAGTGTATTTGATTTATTGGTCTTCACCATTCAAGAGACATGGTCATGCTATAACTATCTTGATTTCTTTATGCAACAAAGATTTCTCAGAAAACTTATAGTCAGGCGCATGATTTTGTTTGTGATTTGTCAATTTAAGAAAAGAAAATTAGATTTTGTTCAGTACTACTCTTCTCGTCAGCATAGCAATAATGTAGGAATACTGACTGCAGTATTAGGTGATATAATAAAATTTATGCTTTCTTTGCTGACCTATCTTTGTTTCCCAGCATACCTTCAACTTGAAGTAAAATCTCACAGAAACATAAATCTGGTGACTGAGGGCTTGAGAGTCATCGAAGCACATCAGATACTTCGTTTCTTGGATGACTGAGGGCTTGAGAGTCATCGAAGCACATCAGATACTTCGTTTCTTGTATGTGACCCAGCCTGCCAGATGCCTGGCACCTTAGACAGTTCCCCAAGCACAACCAGGAGTAATTACTGAGCATAGAGAGAAAGGTAATTCTGAGCACTCTCCAGTATGAGCCCCAAAGCAAAAAAGGAAAAGAACCCCCTCACACAAAAATAAAAACAAACTATCTAGAGGCTCAATTCAGTTTTCTTTGAATTTAAAAAAAAATAGTAAAAGAAAGTCGAGGAAAATCTTAAGAAGCTTCTCTAATTGGCAATGCCAAAACTTCAGCAATCATTTACCACATTTGGGGGATGGCATGGTCCTTGCACAGAAATTGGCAGAACTTCAGGGAGTTTCTAATTTATCCTCTGCTTAAATTTGAAAGACAAAATGTGCAACTTAACCAGATCTATCCAAATGGTCGCTTAAATTTTGAAAGGACAGTGTTGTCTTCAACCTCTACCTCAGAAACTCTGGAGAAATAAACATGACACATCCAATTCCTGTTATAGATTTCTGGGAAACAATGTTTGAGGAAATCATGAGCATCCACAGAAACATGCCTGGCACCAAAATACATTCATTATACATCTAGAGTTAAGAAAATGTTTATTGACATAACGCAATGTACTATGCAAAGTTCCTTCTGTGCATGTGGGAAAGTTACCAACAATATTATGTAAATAAACTTTTATTTAGAGATAACACTTGGAAATCTCCTAGAACTTGTATACCTCCAAATTCATTTTGAGTTCAGAGACACAGCAAAGAAACATGGAGAAACCGCCCTAAGTATATTTTTATAAGTTTGAACTCGGACTGCCTCATGCATGCCCAGATGTATGTAAACCTCCACCAATCACAGCAAATATGCATTATGCATATATACTTTATATGTGAAGTAATATATTGGTATTTATTTTCCCCTCTCTGGATACTATCCCCAGCACTCACAAACAACACTCAGAATAGGGCTGTGGATCAGTTTCTTCTCATAATTTGCAGACTTTCAATTTGCTTCTTCCAGATTTAAAACTTTCTGGCATCCCTGGAAGATCAAATAGATCCCTCTTGAAAGTTGTTTTAGTAGTCATAGTCTTTTGTCAATTTAAATCATTATATTTATCAAAGATAAAAACATTTACAATGAAATATGTTTGCCACTAAAAATATCTATTTCTGATTACCAGCTATAGATTCTATCTGAGTTTAAATATAGATATCTAAGTGATAATGAGACAGTACTGTGAGAAGGGCATTTAGTTCGAACATGTCTAACCCAGCTTTGATATGTGCCACCACATATGGCTTCGTGAGCACCTACAAAAATGGTCATTAGTACAGAATCAGGAGTAAACCCTGCTCATTTCCAGGTATGGCCCAACAATATAAAGATCTCTGTATTATAAAATATGTATTAATATTAAATCAATAGTATTAATATATTACCTCAATTGTAATACTAGAATTTGGTCAAGGTGACAGACTCTTGACTTAGGTTTTGGGCGATATCTCTAGAAATGTATTTTTTCCTATCTATTTTATCTTTTGATTTTATTGTCCTCTTAGGATTATTGTGACAAAAACATAGATATTGTGACAATGCTTTGAATGGCATTATAAAATCTAAAGCAGAATCACCACTTGCTATTTGTATTGCCTAATGTTTTCAGACAGCTCATAAAAAAACGTGCAATTGATTTCCTTTTATTTCTTTTTCTGCACATCTTTATAAAAAGTTTGTAAGGGATTTTTGACTTTTTACTCTTCTCATAATTACTAATAAACCTAAATAATTCAAAACATTTTTTGTTTGGTTTTTTTTTGGTTTTTGTGCCACACCCTCCTGGTGCTCAGGGGTTCTCCTGGTTACTCTGCTGTCTGCTCAGAAATAGCTCCTGGCAGGCATGGGGGACCATATGGGACACCGGGATTCAAACCAACCACCTTTGGTCCTGGATCGGCTGCTTGCAAGGCAAATGCCGCTGTACTATCTCTCTGGGCCCAATTCAAAACATTTATTCTTTCATGATGTATCTTCCTTGTTCTCGATTATGTAATGATCTGGTTTGTTCTTTCATTTCTTTGATCACTTTATACTCTTCATCTTCTATTATAGGTGTCTTCCCTATAGAAAGTCTTAAGATGTTCCAGGATTTCTTGTCACTCTTCTTTCATTTCCATGTAATATAATCATCGTAATACCCAGCTATGTTTGAAGGTCAGCATCGCCAGTGGCAGTAGTTGTTGCTTATGTTGTTTTGTTTTTATAATAATTCATTCAAATAAAGAACAGAGCAATTGTTTTTTACTATTCTAGTATAAAATTTTAATCAAGATATTCCATTTAGCTTTTCCAGTTTTTTTTACATTATATGTTGCTTTAATTTAATTTTCATATTTAAAATAAACTTTAATTTTCATATTTAAAATGAACTTTGGGAGTGAACTTAGATTTATTACTAAGAAAGGCATACTGTGAATGTATGATAAGAATTAAAATAGATTACTAAACATATACCTAGTGCTATTTCATGTAAGGTCATAAAAATTGAGTTATAGTATATTCCGTGAATTTATGCAATCAGTCATCATTTAGTGACAGTTAACCTAAGTATATTTAATCCTTAAATCTAAGTCTTCACCTTCATGGCTATTAAACTGTAATCAGTCAGACTACAGTATTGCTTGAAAATATTTTTTTTCTTGTCTGCACTTAAGCATCATTAAAAAATTCTAAATATAAGTACAAATTATTTTATAATAAAATACTACCTGTCTTAGGATATAAATAGGATAAAATTACATTTATCAATATATAAAGCATACCAAATATCCTCTCAGTGCTATGAAGGCAAAACTCAATCATACAAAGAAGGTGATAAACAACTCTACCAAGTGAAAGCTGAACAAAAAATGGCTAAATAACAATAGGATTCAAGAATAATCCAAGGAGTAAATAAAAAATTTCCTGAAGGGGCCGTAGTGTTAGCACAGAAGTAGGATTTCCTTTGCATGCAGCTGCCCCAGGATGGACGTGGATTCCATCACACAGCATTCCATAGGGTCCTCTGATCCAGGAGCGATTGATTTCTGAATGCAGAGCCAGAAGTACACCCTGAGTGCTGCACGATGTGGCCTCCCAATAAACACTCCAAAAATAAAGATCCCTGAAAACATATGAGAATGATGAAATAAACTACAGAATCTGTAGTAAGAGCGTTCAGAGGTCTACATTTAAAAAGAAGAAAAAACAGCTCAAACTAAGGACCTAAACATGTCTTTAAATACCTGAAGAAAGTATAGTTCCAAAAATATTATAAGGAAGAAAATAATAAAAATAAGGACAAAAATCAATGATATAAAATTTTAAATAAAGCATGACGAAGAGTGTTACCAGAAAATGGCTCTTACAAAGAAAATACAATATAGACAAATTTTTAACTATAATTAAGATGAGGAAAAAGAACCCCTTCCAACTTCAACACATTAGAGATGGAAGAAAAACAATTACGGAAGACTACATTTTCCTAATGTTTTTTGTTCTGTTTTCTTTTTCTTTTTGAATTATATGCTACAGAAATCTGGGTTTATTTCTGGCTCTTCGCTCAGAAATTACTTCTAGCTGGCACTGAGGTCCATATGCAATGCTGGGGATCAAACCCAGGTTGGCCTTGTGCAAATGCAAATACCTTATGCTGTGCTATCACTCCAGCCCCATATTCCTAATTTAAGGCATTTGCTATGCTTCTATGTTTACATATCATATTTGTATACTTTTGCAGGAAATGTGACAAACTGTAGGTAAATCTTGTGTGAATCATTTCAATTTTAGTAATTATGCTAAAAAGTGAGAGACTTTTATATATTAAAATATTTGAAAATTATTGTAATTTAACAAATAGGAAGGTAAGACAATATTTGAGTGGCAGAATAATATATCAATGAATATGTTGTTTTTATTTATAAAGGCACTTATAAATACAACTTACTATATAGAAACAGTCATGGAAGTATTGGCAGTCACTGAGATTTACACAACTAAGTTTATCTGGTGAAAAACAATCTGGTGATCCCTCAGTGCAATTTTAGCTCTGAACTATAAAAGGTGAATTGAAAGGATACACAAAACTACTATTTTCATTAAGCGCATAGTATTAAAGAGGACCTCCTGGAATTAAAAGTAGTGGTTTCATAACTCGAAAGAGTAACCACTTATTTTGCACAGCGGGTAGTAAACATTTGAAACTTACATTCACAGGACCTTGTCTGACTGAAAATTTCACCAAATTGAAAAGTGTTTTCAATAGAGTTTTGAATACTGGAATTAGAATTGATGTTGATCTTTTGATAGTAGAATTCTAAATGTCAACTTTCTTATTTCACACACTATTCAAAGCATTATTAGAAAATCTGTGTCCATATCTAACATATTTCTAAAGCATAATTAGAATTTTAATAAATGTTTAGATGTATCACATGCATTATTTTATATCTGTCTGGAAAGATGACTATCTGTAAGTAGCTCATCATAACAAAATCAGAATTTATTAGAATTGCTCTAATGCAAAAATCCAATAGTTCATCTTATAATTTTTTTATTTCTTTGCTCTAAATGAGTTTAGAGCTGGTAGTTGGCAGGTAGGTTGTCCTTTGTGTCTGGGAAAGTAATGTGGTAATAGGAATTCTTTCTGCCTTTAGTCTATATATGACTTAATTTTCTGAAATAAAAATCACTAGAGAGCACTGGATGGAATGCACATGCCTTGTTTTGGTTTCTGATGCTGAAAAATGTCCCCAGAATTCCCTCAGAGGTCAGTCCTGAGCATAGAGCCAGGAATATCTCCTAAGAATGGTGGGCTATTCTCTCTCCATTTACACCCCACAACACACACACCAAAATATCTATAGTTAATATATAGTAAAAAATAAGTCACTTAGTCTTTCTGGTAGCTACCCAGATACTACAAAGACACTCCAAATATGGCACTTTCGTCATCTCTACTTTATGTTATATATTCTTTTCTTTTTGTGTATTCTATCTTTATTAAGCACCATGGTTACAAAAATGATTGTAGTTGCATATATATATATATATATATATATATATATATTCTTTCTACTTGAAGTTGTTTCCTATTCCAGATTGAGGTCAATCTTGAAGAACTATAATGGACTGCCTGAAATAACTGCTTTAAAAGTACTCCATTGGGAATCAGAAGAGATAGAACAGCAGGTTGAGGGCTATCTTTGTACATGGCCAACCTGGTTTTGATCCTCAGCATACCATAGGGTTTTCCAGACCTGCCAGGAGTGTTAGCTGAATTCAGACTCAAGAGAAAGCCCTGAGCACAGCTGGGTGTGGCCCCAAACCATAAATATGATGACAGTGATGATGACACATAAAGTTCTTTCTGATTCTTCTCAGTTCCTAGTTTATAATATATCACTAATAAATAATTATACTCATGTCTCTGAAGATCCCAAAAGAATAATAAGCAAAGTGTAATATATGAAAATGCAATTTTAAAATCACATTATTTCACTAATTTCTATTAACAAAAATATAGGTAAAATTATAGAAACAGGTTTACTGATTAGGAAATATTTTGATAGAAAGGTAAAAGGAGATAATACCAAATTGATCTATTTCGTATTACAAAGCAGAAATTCAAGATTCAAGGCTTTATCTCAAATATTAGGAATGATTCAAATAATGTTCTTGATTACCTGAAACATGAATGCCAAACTAAACTAAGCTAAATAAGATTAAGTGTTAGAACTCCTTTGATGTATTGGAGAGCAAGTACATTGCCAACAAAATGCTGCCAATTTTTCTCACGTAATTCCATTGAAAAGAGAACATAATAAAAAGAAAATAATAAAGTAGATTCACCACTTGTTTACACATTCTAATAGATTCCTTGAGCAAAAACTATAAAATAACTTAAATGAGCTTCATTGCTTCATTATGTTTGAAGAGCTTTCTTCTTCTCCTCCTCCTTCTCTTCTTCCTCCTCTTTTTCCTTCCTCTCCTCTTTCTTCTCCTCCTTTTTCCTCCTCATTCTATTCCTCCTCCTTCTCCTCCTCTTTTTCCTCCTCCTCTTTCTCCTCCTCCTCCTCCTTCTCCTTCTCCTCCTTCTCCTCCTCTTCTCCTTCTCCTCCTTTCCTCCTTCTCCTCCTTCTCCTTTCTCCTTCTTCTCCTTCTCCTTCTCTCCTTCTCCTCCTCCTCCTCCTCCTCCTCCTCCTCCTCCTCCTCTCTTCTTCTTCTTCTTCTTCTCTTCTTCTTCTTCTTCTTCTTCTTCTTCTTCTTCTTCTTCTTTTTCTTCTTCTTCTTCTTCTTCTTCTTCTTCTTCTTCTTCTTCTTCTTCTTCTTCTTCTTCTTCTTCTTCTTCTTCTTCTTCTTCTTCTTCTTCTTCTTCCTTTGTCTTCTTACTCTTCTTTTTTGGGGGCCCACACCTAGCAGTGCTCAGGTTTTACTCCTGGCTCTGCGCTCAGAAATTACCCCTTGCAAGCTGAGGAGACCACATGGAATACGGGGGATAAACCCAGCTGCACACAAGGAAATCAAGCACCCTACCTGCTGTGTCATAGTTCCGGTACAAATTTCTATTTTTATTGAGGGGTCACACTCGGTAGAACTCAGGGGCTACTCCTGGCTCTGCACTCAGAAATCTCTCCTGGCAGGCTCTTTGGACTATATGTGATGCTGAGAATTGAACCTGGAACTGTTCCAGGTCACCCGCATGCAAGGCAAACGTCCTACTGTTGTGCTATCTCATCTGTCCAGTCCCCAAAATTTCTTTTTATTGAAACGAAGTGTTACTTATATTGGTTCAGAATGAGTTGGGTACTATCAGTAAACTGGGTTCCATAAATGTAACTGGATGTTTGGAGTCAAGATATTAAAGCTAACGAGATAGGACAGGATTTAGGAAGGAACCTGGAGATATTGTTTAGAAAGCCAGTCACATATGTGGTGGGTTTGCAGCTGGGACATTATATTTCCCATTCTCTAATATTAATAGAATTATAAATCACAGTACCTAAATAAAATAGATATGTAAGATTAAATAGTTATTATATATAAAATTTCATCAAATTATTTTCAGAACAATATTTTATGAAATTACAACAATAAACTGTTATATACTAATTTGTATCATTAATCTCCAAGTTCTATCATAAAAACATGTTCAAAGGAAAGAAAAATTGGAGCCTGAGAGATGGCTCGGCAACAGGGAGTTTGCCTTGCATGCGGATGACCCAGGACAGACAGTGGTTCAATCTCCTGGCATCTCATATGGTCCCCTAAGCTAGGAGTGATTTCTAAGCACATAATCAGGAGTAACCCCTGAGGGTCACTGGGTGTGGCCCAAAAATTCAAAAGAAAGGGAAAAAAAGAAAAGGAAAGAAAAGAAAAAAGGGGGCCGGGCGGTGGCGCTGGAGGTAAGGTGCCTGCCTTACCTGCGCTAGCCTAGGAGACGGACCGCGGTTCGATCCCCCGGCGTCCCATATGGTCCCCCAAGCCAGGAGCGACTTCTGAGCGCATAGCCAGGAGTAACCCCTGAGCGTTACCGGGTGTGGCCCAAAAACCAAAAAAAAAAAAAAAAAAAAAAAAAGAAAAGAAAAAAGATTAAGTGGTAGCACTTCACGTGCCTCATAATAGAAGATGGATATGTTTGTCTAGAGAAATAATACAGGCGGTTAAACACTTGCCTTGCATAAGGTCTTCTTTTGTCTCCCAAGCACAAATTAGAGTGATTACTGAGCTCAGAGACAGAAATAATTTCTGCATATAATAGTGTGTGCCCTTGCCAAAAAAATGTGTAAGGTTACTTTAATGAAGTAACTTCTGTGCTGAAAAATATAAAAACATAGAGATTGATTTTCAGATACCTTGAGCATTAGCTAGTTGAATAGGGTGCTCCTAAAAATAAAATAGATGTTCAGTGTATACAAGTTTTATGTGATCTAGATAAACAAAGAGCTAGGTCTAGAGAACAGAAATTGGACTTGAACCACTAAAACAAATAAAACAAACCTTCTATAAAGCCTAGAATTTAGATGATTTTCAGAAGTCGTCACTTATATAAAGTAAAAAAAAAATTGTTTCTTGCCTTGAGAAGCAAGCTGGTACACTGCCAAAAATTTGTGCTACCATTCTTTCTTGAACTGACTGCACTGAGATAGAGAAAATAATTTCATAGGTTAACCAAGTACTGGTTCTGAAATGACACTAACATTTGGAGACTGAAATGTTGACAATAGCCCAAGCATTTGGGTAGTTTTGAAAGGAAAATTGTCAATGGAGTTTTGGCTCAGTTATAATTCAGTGTCCATAAAATAATTTTGAGTTTGTTTACCTTGTTCAAACATATGCAATTATATTACAATTTTTATAAAAGTAAATTGTGACTTTTTAGTGTGTTCAGAAGCATACTACACAATTTAAATATAGGTACTCAGAAAATGGCAGACTCTTCACATGAGTTCTCTCATGCTTGGGTTGAAAGTAAAAATTGAGAAAGAAAACAAAATAAATATCATTGACCCTTGGAAATCATAAATAAAAGCAATGTTGCCTTCTTTACTAACTACAGAACTTGGACTCATCATCAATGACAGGAAATATGTAGGTGTAGAAACTATTAATAGATGCATTTTGAGTTTGGCAAATTGACTTAGAATAATTAGTCTAATTTGGTTAAGTTAATTGGGTTAATACTCCATTGTTAACTTTTTTAATAATTATATTTTGCTGTTAATGAAAACATTTTTCATTAAAATTTCTTTAACTTTAAAGAAATCATAAGGAGAGAAAATTCACATAATTTGATATGCAGTTGATTGTGTGATAGATATCATTTTTGGTTTGTTTTTGGCCCACACCCTGTGGCACTCAGGGGTTACACCTAGCTCTGTGTTTTGAAATCAGTCCTGGCATGCTCTGGGGACCATATGGTATGTTGGGGATTGATCTCTGGTCAGTCAGGTGCAAGGCAAAGGCCTTACCATGCTGTGCTACTGCTTTGGCCCATGACAACTATTTTTGTCCAAAATATTAATAATAACCATCATGAACAACTTACTTTCCAGTGACAAAGACTGTAGTCTCAAGAACCCTCTATGAAGTATAGATTTCAGGGATTTTTCCGTACCCTTTGAGGGGGCACAATGTTGGTTCATATCTTTGATTATATTATACAAATACAGTTACAGAGAAGGAAGTTTTAATGAGTCAAAGCAAACATAATGATTTTAAAGTGGAACATATATAATAAAACAGAAACATTCAAGACACCACTACTATCTTAGAGAAATATTAGGGCTCTGGTGATTATGGGATTTTTTTTTTCTCTTCTTGTAACTAATGTTCCCTTTGTTTGAAATGTCACTTATTAATATTAATAAAAAATTTCACGGTGGAACATATGTCATGTGGACCCAACTTAGACTCCATGTGATTGGGCAGTGACTGTCCAACCCAGAACCCCAGATCCCAGAAGTTAAACTGACTCAGGTCCCAGCAACAACACCAGGAACCAGACTCCACCCAGGGAAATTCCGAATGTCACTCGGGCACCAAATTGCACCAGTTATACCATGACATTCTGACATGAGAAAAAGGTAAAAACTTGAGCTATAAGAGGGCCGCCCTAGTGGTATGATACAATTGGGAGACATGTCATCCTTTGCCCTTAAGCAAAATCCAAATTGCTATTTACAGAAGACTGACCTTGACAAACACGGACTGGACAGAACCTAGCAAAGGACCAATTAGGTAGTTCTTTGACTAGGCCTCAGCTTCGGACTCGCACAAAAATCATGATTTCTAATCCCAGAGGTCTGACTTTGACAACCACAACTGAGCAGAACATCTGGAACCATGCTGAAAGACTATAACCTAGGCTTTGACCTAGGATCTGAGCAAAAACCAAGCCCACTAACCACAGAAGACTGATTACAACAACAGTGATGAAACAGAAATCCTAGAACCATAAAAAAACAAACAAACAAGGAAACAAAGAAGCAAAAAGAAAAAAAAAGATTATCTTTCCTAGCCTTTGCCATATGACCTACGCAAATAGCAAGATCTTCAGCTACAGGGGTGGGATTCATCGCCGACACCTGAGTGGAAAGTCTTCTGGAACCATAAAAATAACCTTGAGGTGTATAAAAGAGTGAGTATGGATCCTGTAGTTGTTCCTATGGCAGTATGCTTCAAGGGTGGAGAACTATGTACCTCTTAGGCCAAGGAAATTTCCGTTCTAATTTCCCCAATGATTATTGTGCCTATGGAAAGAAAGAAGAAGGAAAGAAAGCAAGAAAGCAAGCAAGAAAGAAAGAAAGCAAAAAAGCAAGCAAGAAAGCAAGAAAGAAAGAAAGAAAGAAAGAAAGAAAGAAAGAAAGAAAGAAAGAAAGAAAGAAAGAAAGAAAGAAAGAAAGAAAAAAGAAAGAAAGAAAGAAAGAAGAAAGAAAGAAAGAAAGAAAGAAAAGAAAGAAAGAAAGCAAGAAAGAAAGAAAGAAAGAAAGAAGAAAGAAAGAAAGAAAGAAAGAAAGCAAGAAAGAAAGAAGAGAAAGAAGAAAGAAAGAAGAAAGAAAAGAAGAAAGAGAAAGAAAGAAAAAGAAAGAAAGAAAGAAAGAAAGAAAGAAAGAAAGAAAGAAGAAAAGAAAGAAAGAAAGAAAAAGAAAAAAGAAAAGAAAGAAAAAAAGAAAGAGAAGAAAGAAAGAAAGAAGAAAGAAAGAAAGAAAGAAAGAAAGAAAGAAAGAAAAGAAAGAAAAGAAAGAAAGAAAGAAAGAAAGAAGAAAGAAAGAAGAAAGAAAGAAAGAAATGAAAGAAAGAGAAACAAAGAAAGAAAGGAAGAAAAGAAAGAAAGAAAGAAAGAAAAGAAAGAGAAACAAAGAGAAAGAAAGAAAGAAATGAAAGAAAGAGAAACAAAGAAAGAAAGAAAGAAAGAAAGAAAGGAAGGAAGGAAGAAAGGAAGGAAGGAAGGAAGGAAGGAAGGAAGGAAGGAAGGAAAATAGGAAGGAGGAAGAAAGGAAGGAAGGAAGGAAGGAAAAAAGGAAGGAGAAAAAAGAAGAAAGAAAGAAGAAAGAAAGAAAAAGAAAGGGCAAAGAAAAGAAAAAGAAAGAAAAATGAAAAAGAGAAAGAAAGAAAGAAAACAACTTTTTTTAAGAAATTGCTGGTCTTGTGTTTTTTTCTTTTCTTGCTTTTTTTGTTTTTTCTCTTTTTTTTGGTTCGTTTCTTCATACAGATGTTTTTGGTTTTTGGTTTACTTTTTTTCTTAATCTTTCTGTACTTTTTTTTTGTTACTTCCTTATTTCTTTTTTGATTCCTATTGGTTTGTTTTTGTCTTGTCTCATTTTATTTTGTTTTGTTACTTTTTTCTTCTTTTTTTTTCTTTCCCCTTTCTTCTTCCAAAGGGATACTTACAGCACCTAGACAGACTCCTCCCATACCCCTTATATATCAAACAGAGCCACATTACTGGAATCACCTTGATCAGCATCATAGTTGGAGGGAGAAAAATGGATGGTACCAAGACCAGACAGTCGTATGTCCATTTGGTGGAAATAAAAAAATGATCGGACTTGAACTCAAAATCCAAACTCAACAACAACAGAAATGACACCCAATCTACATCAAGCTGTACATGGGGGGAACAGCTGCACTAGCATTACGGTGGATAGAAGAGGGGGGAAGGAGGATAACACTGATGGTGGGAATGTCCCTAATTCATTACTACTTATGTGCCTTAAATATTACTGTGAAAGATTTGTAATTCTCTTTGCCACAATAAAATAATAAAATAAAATATAAACATTTTCAGGGTGGAACTTAAACTGGATGTCAAGAGACAAATAAATCAAAATCCAAACATCAAATTGGACATACATTTATTGTTTCTGCAAAGATGCCATCATGACTATTATTAATGTGAATTCACATATCAATATTACATTGCCTACCAATGATTGAACAGTTTTTTAATATTAACAAAGTGAAAGTAAACTTTTGAGAAGCAAAAAATCCTGAGATTATATGCACAAAATTGTAAGTACAGTACTTTTAAAATAAAAATAGTATGATTTAATACATTAATCATAACCACTTTATGATGAATGAAAATGCTCCCACTGTGAATACTTTGCTTCATTATGGATGATTCATATGAGAATGTCACACAAAGAAGAGGCATACATGAGTTTCTTGATCAAATTTACATTTCCTTTAAATTTAGTATATATAAAGAATTCACAATTTCATAGTATCTGTTATAGATAGCTGAGATATTTAGTGCGACTTCTCTCCAAGACATTTTAAAAATGTCTTAGCATCTTGACTAGAGAAGATGCTAAATTGTATATGCAAAGTAATCTGAGTTATAGAGAAGATTGACAGAAATATAAAAATAGTCTTCTCTTTGAATTAAACTGATCTATATAAATATGACTTTAAATTTAAAAATTGTCAAGAATCACCATCATCAAATTTGTGATTATAAATCTTGCTGAAGCCTAAATTATCTTCGAGAAAAAACTTAAAAATAGTCTTCTGGGATGCCAAGTGATCTAATTACTGCATGATGGTTTTGAGTTTTCTGTTAGCATTTTCTTTTTAAATAATTAACTAATTGATATTAATTTTCAAAATAAAAATATTATTTCCAAGAAATAAATCAAAGTTCTTTTTCTATAACACCACAAGTGGATATTACACCAAACTGTTCAAAATGACATTATAAAAATATATGATTATTTAAGCATTAGGCTTTCAATGCATTTTAAATTGATGAAAGTGCTAGAAAACTATCAGTCTCACTAATCCATTGCAATAGATAGCAATGTTAACATTCCAGTGCTTCTATGTATGTTCTTAAATAGTGTATTCATATACATTACTTATTCTCAAATTAGATTTGGAGAATCAGTGTTGCTCAGATTTTTCTAAATGCTTCACATATTGTATATATATATATATGTATATATATTATGTCCATATAAGTGTATAGATTTTATAATTTCTATATTACTAAATTGTGATAATAGCAAAGACTGATTTTAGCTCTACATGTAAGGATTAAAACCTCAAGCTTTTAGATTTCTTAGGTTTCTAAGGATCTTAAGAACGAATAGAATAGATTTGATATACAGGTAGATGGTAAAGAGATCTAAAATCTGAAGATGAAATCTTGTTTCCATCTAAACATATATATTTTGATATACTCTGAAATTTGCAACACAAAAGTGCCCACACTTAACCCAAATTTTATTCTATTTCATTATATTTTTGTTATATTTCATTATAGTATTTCTGATTTTAACACTGTAGCTTCCTTATTATAAAAGCATGCTAAATATAGCCCTATCGTGAGAAAATTTATTTTATATTCTTTTACTCAGAAAATATATGCCAAATGATGTTCATAATGATTAAAAATGATTAGCTAGACTGTGGTTAGTGTTTGGTTGTTGTCTTTATTGCTTTTCAGGTTTAGTTTGTTTATTTGCTTGCTTTTGTTTTTGTTTTGTTTCTGTTTTGGTGGGTTTATTATTTTTTATTATTTTTATGTTTTCCTTTCTTTTTCCCTTTCCTTTCTTTTTTTGACATTTTTTTCTTTCTTTTTTTAATATAATTTTTATTTTGATCATAGTGGCTTACATATTGTTGACAATAATATTTTAGGTACATATTTACATAAAATCAGGGGGGATTCCCGTCACCAAATTGTCCTCCCTACACCTCCGTTTTTGTCCTACCTCCCATATCCTCTTCCCTCACCCCCAGGGTTGCTAGAATATGTGGTCCCCTCTGTATCTAGCCTACTACTTAGTAGTCTTGCACCTATTTGGTCCCTTATTTCCTCCTCTAACTGGGGGGCAGGACTAGCTAGTTCAAGTTACGTGGTTTTGTTTGAAGGAGAGAAAAGTAAAAAACTGGGGTAAGAGTCTAATACGCCGAAAATAAGCGGAATTCTTCTAGAGGCTCTCATCATCAGTTTGAGAGACGAAGGAGAGAAAGAAGGTGAAACACTCCACCAGTACAAAAAGAAGTGTCAAATATCCAGTGAGGACTTCAACAATAATGATAAGCACCACAAAAAAAAAAAAAAAAAAAAAAGAAAAGAACGCCATGGTCTTGATATAAGAAACATGGCATAGCACATAAAGAAAGAACAGAAAGGAAGAGAAAGAATAAGTATAACTGGGGACAACAACTTCAATAATCACACCCAAACAGAGAAATTGACCAAAAATAGGTAAATAAAAATAATAATAATAAATGAAGATAAAATAATATATAAAAAATAAACAATGTTTTGTGCTTTTTGTTTTTTATTGTTTTTTTCCCTCCTGCCCTGGCACAGTAAATATTGGGGTCATTCGAAAAGGAATTCACTTGGCCTAAGAGATATGGGGTTTCTCCGCCCTTGTAGTGTATTGTCATGGGATCAACTATAGACTCTGTTGAGGATCATTTACTCTCCCGGTGGTGCTTTTGTGGTGTTTGGAAGACTTCTGCTCTGTCCTGGGTGATACAATCAGGCCTCTGTGTCTGGGGATCTCAGTATCTGCACAGATCCAGGGGTGGGACTTATGATGAAGTCAGTCTTTGTGGTTCTAGAAGTTCTGTTCACTCAGTGTCATTTTAATCCATCTTCTGTGGTTGGTGATCTTGGTCTTTGCACTGAACCTAGGATGGCACCTAGGATAGCGTCTTTCTTTGTGCTTCCAGAAGCCCCATTCCGTTACAATGGTCTCTGCCAGACCTTTGGAACTGGGGATCATGTTTATTGTGCAGGTCGTAGTTCAAACCCTAGGCTAGGGCTTTTTTATTGGTCCCAGGCTGTATACAGTCTGGTCATGGTTCTAGCAGCCAGTCATCTGTAACTCGCAATCTTGGCTTTTGGACCTACCAAAGGGTGACAAGTCTTCTGATTTTGTCTTGTTGTTAGCTGGTAAGGTAGGATAACCTGCACTTAGGTCAAGTTGTTCCCATTTTCCTCGTTGTCAGGATATCATATTAGAGCTGGCACTTGTTGGTGACCCCGCAGTATTAAGGCCGTCCCGGATGGGATTTGTTTCCTGCAGCAGTTGTGAAGAACTGTGCCGTTTCTATATCTGGGATCCAGGGTTCATCCCTTTCCTTTCTTAAACTGACTTTTATAGTCTCTAGAAGGACTCCTCCCATTTTTGCTTGTTTGAATTTTTGCCCCCCCTTTTTATTTTACCTTTAAACAGAACCATACCTTGAATCATCTTGTTCTGCCTCCCAAATTGAGGGGGAAATAATGAAGGGCACCAAGACCAGTCATATGAACATTGAGTAGAAATAAAAAATAATCAGATTTAACACCAAATCCAAAGCCAGCTACAATGGAATCGATACCCAATCTACAACAATCTAGACACAGAAGGGACCACTTATACTAGCAGCCCTGGGTACAATGGAAGGGCACTATGGAATGCACGCTGGGAACAAGGGTGGAGGGAGGACAACATTGGTGGTGGGAATGCTCCTTACTCAATGTCATTATGTACCTAAAACACTACTGTGAAAGATTAAAAAAACTATTAGCTAGATATAGTTGAACACATTTATTTACTTCATGGTGTGTTACAAAAAAAGAAGCTGATAATTGCATTGCAGGAAACATTCAAAGGTTTTTAGAAAAGTCTTTTACATGGGATTTTAAATAAGATCGATTCTAAGACTCTAAAATAATAGAGTGGATATAGAAATATTCTTGGTTTCTGGTTTCAATATTAGCTGCTATTATAATAACTTAGATTATTATTAATTATTATACATTATAATTTTCACTTATAAAATTGACATCAGGGGCTTAACATCAACCCAAGAGAAATCCCCCACCAAAGAGGGAGTCAAAATCAATATCTATATCAAATGGATATTTCCCTTTTACCGTACCTTTCACATTTAACATATTGCATTAAATTATCAATTCTTCTGCAACAAAATTAAAAAACAAAATAATATAGGTAAGTAAAATAAATAAATGAGTGAATATAAAATAAATATAAAATAAAATAAAAAATTAAAATAGAATATGCTGCTTAGGACATATCCTGTAGGATTGTCATATATGTGTCATATTATTTCTATTGAATGAGAATAATACTGGTTGCTTAGGCATATTTTTACTGCTGTAAAATATATGACATGTGATATATTTAAACTTAAAAAACTTTAAGTATATAATTGTTACTATCTAAACATATACATTATATATAGTACATATAGTTACTACATACTCAACAAAAATTATGTATATTTAACTATATTAACTATTAACTTAATCTTATACAACCTATATCTAAAACTTTCTCATGTTCAATGAGAAAATTACAATTACAAAATTTACATTTTCTTCACTCAAGACCTAAAAACCACATTAAAATTTCTATTTCTATGAATTTGGCCTTCTATTTGGTTTTATTATTTTGGTTCTACATTAAGTGATACTATATATGTTTTTTACTTCTCTGCTAGGCTTATTCTCTGAGTATACAATTTCTTTTTTTTCTTTATTTAAACATATTGATTACACATATGATTCTGATTAGGTTTCAGTCATGTAAAGAACACCCCCCTTCACCAGTGCAACATTCCCACCACCAATGTCCCAAATCTCCCTCCATCCCACCCCATGCCTACATGTTGTACTCCAGACAGGCTTTCCAGGTCCCTCATTTATTCACATGATTATGGTAGTTCTCTGTGTAATTATTTCTATAACTGCACTCACCACTTTTTGTGGTGAGCTTCATGAAGTGAGCTGAAAGTTTCAGCCCTCCTCTCATTGTCTCTAAAGATTGTTGCAAAAATGACTTTTATTTTTCTCTAAAACCCATAAATGAGTAAGACATTCTGCGTCTCTACCTCTCTCTGACTTATTTCACTCAGCATAATAGACTCCATGTACATCCATGTATAGGAAAATTTCATTACTTCATTTCTCCTGATGGCTGCATAATGTTCCATTGTGTATATGTACCACAGTTTTTTTAGCCATTTGTCTGTTGAAGAGCATCTTGGTTGTTCCCAGAGTCTGACTATTGTGAATAGTGCTACAATAAATATAGGTGTGAGGAAGGGGTTTTTGTATCGTATTCTTGTGTTCTTAGGGTATATACCTAGGAGTGATATAGCTGGGTTGAATGGGAGCTCAATTTTCAGATTTTGGAGGAATCTCCATATCGCTTTCCATAGAGGTTGGACTAGATGGCATTCCCACCAGCAGTGGATAAGAGTTCCTTTCTCTCCACATCCCCAGCAGCACTGATTGTTCTCATTCTTTGTGATGCATGCCAATCTCTGTGGTGTGAGATGGCATCTCATCATTGTTTTGATTGCATCTCCCTATGACTAGTGACGAGGAGCATTATTTCATGTGCCTTTTGACCATTTGTATTTCTTTTTTTATCAGAGCATCTGTTCATTTTTTCTCCCCATTTTTTGATGGGATTAGATGTTTTTTTCTTATAAAGTTCTGTCAGTGCCTGTATATTTTGGATATTTGCCCCTTATCTGATGAGTGTTGGGTGAATAGTTTCTCCCACTCGGTCGGTGGCTGTTGTATCCTGGACACTATTTCTTTTGAGGTTCAGAAGCTTCTCAGCTTAATATGTTCCCATCTGTTGATCTCTGCTTCCACTTGTTTGGAAAGTGCAGTTTCCTCCTTGAAGATGCCTTTAGTCTCAATGTCATGGAGTGTTTTACCAACGTGTTGTTCTATATACCTTATGGTATCAGGTCTGAAATCAAGGTTTTTAATCCATTTGGATTTTACCTTCGTACATGATGTTAACTGGGGGTCTATGTTCTCTTTTTTGGAGAAAAACTAAAAGCCTTTTCTCTAAATCCTGGTACAAGACAAGGCTGTCCGCTCTAACCACTCCTCTTCAACATAGTATTGGAAGTGCTTGCTATAGTGATCAGGCAAGAAAAAGATATCAAGGGAATCCAGATAGGAAAGGAAGAAGTCAAGCTCTCATTGTTTGCAGATGACATGATACTCTACTTAGAAAACCCTAAATACTCTACCAAAAAGCTTCTAGAAACAATAGACTCATATAGCATGTTGGCAGGCTACAAAATCAACCTATAGAAATCAATGGCCTTTTTATACACCAATAATGATAGGGAAGAGAAGGACATCAAGAAGGCAATCCCATTCACATTAGTGCCACACAAACTCAAATACCTTGAAGTCAACTTGACCAAAGATGTAAAGGACCTATACAAAGAAAACTATAAAGCCCTGCTCCAAGAAATAAGAGAGGACACACGGAAATGGAAACACATACCCTGCTCATGGATTGGCAGGATTAACATAAGTTAAATTGCAATATTCCCCAAAGCATTATACAGATTTAATGCGATCCCATTAAAATATCTATGACATTCTTCAAAGAAGTGGATACAACACTTATGAAGTTCATCTGGAACAATAAACACCCTCAAATAGCTACAGCACCCCTAGGGAAAAGGAAAATGGGAGGCATTACTTTCCCTAACTTTAAACTGTACTACAAAGCAATAGTTATTGCTTTGGTATTGGAATAAAGACAGACCCTCAGATCAGTGGAATAGGCTAGAGTTCTCAGACAATGTTCCCAGACATGCAATCACCTAAGTTTTGACAAAGGAGAAAGTAATCCTAAGTGGAGCAGGGAAAACCTCTTCAACAAGTGTTGCTGGCAGAACTGGTGAGTATACAATTTCTAAGTATTCTGTCATGGAGGATAGGATGTTTTGTCTTATTGACAAATTATATCCTATTGCATCTATCATCTATCTATCTATCTATTTTCTATCTATCATCTATCTATTTCTATCTATCTATCTATCTATCTATGTATCTCTATCTATCTATCTATCTATTTATCTACATCTTTCTAGTTATCTCATTATTTTTTATCTTGTTTAAAAACAAAACTCCTGTGTATAATGAATAAGTATCATCACTTTTATGTGAGTCCCTATCTGTGAATAAACAATTTGATGTCTTTCTTAAACATTAAGATCTTATTAGCTTCCCTTTTTCTACTAAATTTCTTTAGAGGCAAGATGGATGTAAGTCTCTATTTTTAGAAACAATGGCATTGTATTCCAAACTAGAGGGACATATTTTTTTTTGTTTCAGAAGGTAAGTACTCTTTTGCCACCATGGGTCATATGTCTAGAAAATCAAATAAGCAGATTCTATGAGAGAGCTCGAATAATTTTCAGAAAAAATGTAGTTCCATATGACTATACTTATTCCATATCAACAATGAGGAAGATGATATTCAAGGATATTCACACAAGTGGGGGCTAGAGATGATGTAAGAGAGTCCAATTTCATAGTTATCTTCCAATTTTACACACTGTACATTGTGAAAATGTCCAGAATGAAGAGATTGTGAAGATTGTGATTATCATGATAAGGCATATGAGTAAGGCAATGTAAACTTGTCATTCCTCTAATATATTTTGCATAATTTCAAGAGGTAGTGTTTAAAAAGTAATATCTTATTTCTACTTAAATCTCTACTACCATTACAAATATTTCAACTTTATATAAGTGCATTATTTAGATTTCAATATTAGAAAAAAATATTTCCTAGATCTAAAGCATAAATTATTATTATTGCAGTTCAACAAATCTAAATTATTAAATATGGAAATTTTATTAGAGTTACTAACAATACTCATTCTATCAGCTAGGTTTTTATCAACCAGTTATCTCTCTTTATGATATTAGTTCTTATATATAAAATTTATCATTATAGAGGAGAAATAGCTCAGTGGACAAAGCACATGATTTTTGTTTGACCCCCAGCAGACCAAGGGAGTAACACAAAGTGTGATAACTGAGCACATTACCAAGAATTATTCCTGAGCATCACTAGTACTGCCTCAAACAAAACAAAAGAAACTCATTGTTATTTACTTCCACATGTAACTGCTGATCATATAAAACCCTATCCTAGGCTGTCGCCCAGGACACATAAACAACAACAAAAACAACAACAAGATGTCTTATTGCAGAACTCCAACTTGGACAACAGAGACTGAGCAGAACCTTTGGATCCATAATATCCTAGGCTTCAGCTTAGGGACTGAACGAAAACAGGGAGCAAGTGTTACAGAAGACTGAACACAACAACAACGATGTATAGGAACCTCTAGAACCTAGACTCTATCCTAGACCCTGATCTATAACCTGCGCAAATACCAAGATCGCTAGCTACAGTGGCTTGATTTTCTCACACACAACCGAGAGAAAACTTTTCTGGCATCACAAAAAAATTTTTGGGATGGGGTAATGAGTATATATGGAGCCAGGGGTTGATCCCATGATGGTATGCTTCAAGGATGGAGAAACCCTGAATCTCTTAGGCCATGGGAATTCCCTTTCTTCCCCAATGCTTACTGTGCCTATGCAAAAAAAAAAAAAAAGTGGGGGGAACGCCAAACCCTGCCACTCCAGCACCCATACTTTTTCTTGTTTTGTTAGTTTTTGACTTTATTTTTCTTCTCTTTTTTCTTCCACTTTTCTCTTTCTTTTTCACTCTTGTGATTATTATTTAGAGATTTATTTTTATTTTTATTTGCCGGGTCTATTTTTTCTTTGTTCTTTCATTTTTCTTTTCTTTTTTTCTCTCTCTTCTTTCTTTTTTTGGTAGTTGTCACCAATTTTTTTCTCCCTTTTTTCTTATGCTTTTTATCTCCAATGATGATGGAATGGATGCTCAATCTACAAGCCGTAAAGTGGAGACCAGTTGCACTAGCATTCTGGTGGGTAAAGGAGGTAGATATGGGAAGCATACTGGGAACAGGGGCGGAGGGAGGACAGCACTGGTGGTGGGAATGCCCCTAATTCATTGTCACTATGTACCTAAATGATGCAGTGAAAGATTTGTAATGCATTTTGGTCACAATAAAAATTAAAAAAAAAAAATTCAGGTAGTCCAATTAGCCAATTTAATGTGTTAACCTGCTAGGCTATTTTTAGATAACCAAATTGAGAACTTGCCTTTCCTTACATATTCTTCCCTTCGTAATTCTGATTCTTTAAATGCTGATTTATTAGACATACAATTAACAAAAATGAACAATCATAGAGGTAAAGATTTAGGATCAGAAAGATCAGTTAGAAAAAGAAGCAAACAAAATAGAAAAACTTGAGTGAGATATTTTGTGCCATGTCCATGTGGTTGATGAATAAATAGAAAATTAAAGAAAGAGTTGCAAAGCTGATAGTCAGGACTCAAATTTTGATAGAGTTCTTATAAAGTATTATTAGAAGGTCCACGAAAAATAGTACAGTGATTAGTTTGCCTCACATGTAAACAATCTGGGTTCTATTCTTGGCATCCCATTTGGACCCCTGATTACAGCCAGGTGTGATTCCTAAGTGCAGAGTCAGGAGAAACTCGTTTGAACTACCCCCAAAACAAACAAAAAATTATTTTGAGATCTCTATATTTTAAATGATAGTTCTTTTTCTTTATCATTAGATAATTTCATATGTGTTATATCACACAGAACATCCTTGATCTACATAACATATAAACAAAACTTGTCTGTGTTGGTTGATTTTGAAACGATGTTAGGACTTACAAGAAATGCTATGCAGCCATCAGAAGAGATGAGATCATAAAATTTTCCTATACATGGATGGACATGGAAACTATTAGGTTAAGTAAAATAAGTCAGAGGGAGAGAAAGACACAGAATAGTCTCACTCATCTGTAGAACTGAAGAAAAATAAAAGACAGCATTGTAATAATACCCAGAGACAATAGAGATGAGGGCTGGAAACACAGGCCAATCATATGAAGCTTACCACAAAGAGTTGTGAGTGTAGTTAGAGAAATAACTACACCAACAACTATCATGATAATGGCAGTGAGTTAGATAAATAAAATGCCTATCTGGAATACAGGCAAAGGGTGCTGGAGGAGTGAGATGGGAGCATTGATAATGGGATTATTGAACTGATGAAGGGGGTGTTCTTTTTTATATAATTTTTATTTTGATGAAAGTAGATTACATATTTCATAGTAATATTTTAGGTACATATTAACATTGAATCAGGGGATTTCCCATCATTAAAGTTGTACTCCCTCCACCCCCATTCCAAACTTGCATCTCATATCCCTCACCCTTACCCTCCAGGATGCTAGTATAAGTGGTCCCCTCTGTGTCTAGCTTACTACTTAAGGATCATAAAATTGTTTGGTTTTGGTACCCTCCATTATTTCTCCCTCGATTTGAGAGGCGGAACTAGATATTCAAGTGATGTGGTTCTGTTTGAAGAAAAGAAAAGCAATAAAATGGGGTAAAAATCAAATAATCTGAAAATGGGTGGAGTCCTTCTAGAGGCTCACAATATCAGTTTGAGGGAAGAAAGGGAAAAAAAAGGAGAAACACCACAAAAATACAAAAAGAAATAGCAAACAAAAAATCCAATGAGCACTACAGCAATAAAGACAAGCACCACGTGATAACCATGGTACTGAAATAAAAACAAAACAGAGCACAAAAACAAAACAGAAAAAGAAAGAAAGTAAAAGAAAAAATATTGGAAACAACTACAACATCAATGCCAATAAATAAATAAATAAATAAATAAATAAATAAAAAATAAAAAACAAATAGATAGATAAATGAAAAATATTATTTTGTACAGTTTTTTTAACATGCATAGGCACAGTAAATATTGGGGACATTAGAAAGAGAATTTCCTTGGCCTAAGAGATACAGGGTTTCTCCACCATTGAAATATACTCTCATGGGAATAACTACAGACAACTTGCCTTTTCGTTTACTCTCCCCTTTGTGCTTTGGTGGTGTATGGAAGACTTCTGCTCCATCATGGGTAATAAAAATCAAACCTCTGTATCTAGAGATCTTGGTATCTGCACAAGTCAAGAAATGGAGCTTATGATGAAGTCTTTCTTTGCGGTTCTAAAAATTCTGTTCCTTTACTGAACCCCAACTACAAACATGTTTGTAATCATGGTGCTTAAATAAAGATAGTATTTTTAAAAATTAAAGTTCACAGGGTCAAGTTTCCATTTTGGTTTCTGGCTTGAAGGCTCAAGCATACATAAAACAATATAAATGAGAATGTAATGATTTCTTGAGCTTCCATTATAATATGATAATTTAAAACTATAATAATTAAATTTTAAGGGATTGATTTAGTAAATCAAGAGCTACGAAGTGTTATTGTAATTTTACGACAAAGTTTATACACAAATTTTGCTATCTTACCACCGAATTACTAATAGACAGGTCAGGGTAATGCATTTAATTAGGACAAAGAATATTGGTCAGAAATCTCAACTATACTCAAATATTTAATATGAATCCTACTGAGTTAATAGGGAAAAGGGCAACATTTTTAAAGGAATAAGGTATATTTCATATTCTCAGAATATAATATACAAAATGCCAGATGGAGGCTAAAGAGTATTACATGCAGTGGGTAGAGTATTTGCCATGCATTTAATCAACAAAGTTCAATTCCAGACACCCTATAAGTCTCCCAAGCCCCACCAGAAATAATACTGAGCATTGAGTGAGTCATGAACCCTGAGCACTATTGAATATGGCACCCCCTCATAAAAACAAACAAACCCAGAAACATGTTTAAAGATTAAAAACTAAAATATATATAGAATACAACACAAAATTATTTAATCAAACAAGAATTAGTACAGCCTGACTTAATCTCAAAGAAAAGGCAATCAATATGACCAAAACTGACTTCAGTTCAAATGTGGAATTAAACAAAATAATGCCAAAATCCATTATAACAACATCCAATTATAGAATTAAAATATGTTACTAATAAATAAATTATACAAGATTATAATAAAATCAAATTCAATTTAAATGATCAAATATAAACTGTAGAGCAAAATTGTAATATCTATAATTTTAAATTCTCCAAGCTTTGAAGAAAGAAGATATGGAAAGTATAATTAAGTTTGGAAATCCATAGCAATTCTGTTATGATTTCTTCTTTTCATATTTTATACTTTTAGCTATGTGCTACACTCATGTGGTTTTTGTTGTTTGTTTTTGTTTGTTTGTTTGTTTGTTTGGCTTTTGAGAAATACCCGGCAGCGCTCAGGAGTTACTCCTGGCTCTGTGCTCAGAAATCGCTCCTGGCAGGTTCGGGGAACCATATGGGATGCTGGGGATTGAACCAGGGTCGGGTCTATCCTGGGTTGGCCGCGTGCAAGGCAAATGTTCTATCTCTCTCTGCTATATTTCTGCCCACCCTCATGTGAGATTTTTAAATAAATAAATATCCAGTATCTTTTTTTTTTTAAGAGGTACCAAGTAGGTACATCTCTTTCCCAGCTAAGGTTGTCACATTGAGAACTTCATATATATTTTGTCACTAACCCTTGGTCTGTGCAATTTCTGCTGAAAATATATTTACTGTTAAATATCTTATTTATGACCTTTTAAATTACTATTTAAGAATATATCTTGGTTGTTGAGCTCTACAAATTTAATGATAGTTATCTTGGTGTATGTGTTTTTTTTTGGGGGGGTCACACCCAGCAGTGCTCAAGGGTTACTCTTGGCTCTACACTCAGCTCAGAAATCACTCCTGGGATGCTGGAATTTGAACCACCGTCAGTCTACATGCAAGGCAAATGCCCTACCTCCATGTTATCTCTCCAGCGGTTTGGTGTATGTCTTTTGGGCTTGGTTTGGAATTTTTGAACTTCCTGAATCAGTATGTCTAACTTCTTTATCAATACAATATTTCTAGATATTACTTTTTTCACATATTAAGTTGCCTTCTTTCTCATTTCTCCACCTATAATCATCATAATGTCTGTTTGTGTTTATTTGTTTGTTTAGTTTTTGGGCCACACCCAGTGACGATCAGGGGTTATTCTTGGCTATGTCCTCAGAAATTACTCCTGGCTCGGGTGTCCATATGGAAGCTGGGAATCAAACCCAGGTCCCTCCTGGGTCAGCCACGTGTAAGGCAAACACCACTGTGTTATCACTCTGGCTCCATAGTCATCATAATGTCAATAATCTATCCCACATAGTTTTTATGTTAGTATATTTTCTCTACATTCTTCTTTTCGATGGTTGGTGGATAGTATACATTGCTTTCAAGCTAACTGGTAGAATTTCACAATTGCTATTGACTCCATGACTCTACTCTTGAATCCTTGTAATGTTTTATACTTTGTGTTTGCTTGTTTTGAGTTCAGTAATGCCTATGCCCGAGTCTTATGATTTCTCTTTGAATTTTCAAACTTTCTCTTGTAATAGCACTCTCTTTGCAAATGGGAAGGTAAATAAATATTTCAACAAATGAACTGCACAACTGGATTTAAGTTGTAGAGTTATAAACAAAAATAATGAGGCAGGAAGTTCAGTTTTATGGTCATTGTCAATAATTCAGGAAGAGAATCAAACGAGCTTGAAGAAAGACCATGCCATTTAGAACTGAGAGGAACAGATGCATTAAAATGATACCAAGAGGTTGATTTCTAGTACAATAGTTCCTAGTTTCTAGTACAATATGTTCCAATATTTCAAGACATTGCATTATTACTAAATTGATTCTTTCAAGATGTCATAAATGAAAAAAATTGATTAGCTATTAAATCATACACATTTGCAAATATATATTCAACAAACTTTGGAAAACCTCAATATGCTAAACAAATATAAGCAAATCTGAACAAATATGTTGACACTAAGACAAGAATTGTAGGATATTTCTACAAATTTTTTAGGAAAAATACATCATAATCCAGAGAAAATTTACAGTAAAACACTGAACTTGAACTCAATTTAGTAAAAATGGATCTAACATCAATATATACCCTATATCTTCCAAAAACAAAATAAATATTTTATATTGAGATATAAAATATTTTACAAGATAATGCGTTGTCATACTAAATTTTGTTAATAAACTTCAGAATATAAAATTTTCTGAAGTATCTTCTTATATGACATAAAACTGGAAATCAATAACAGATGAGAAATTTGAAAATGTACATGTTTATAGAAGTTAAAATAATCCTAAATATCCAGTGAGTTAAAAAATGTAAAATTGAGACAACAATAAATAAGTTATGAGAAGTTGTATGTAATTTTATAATTTTGACACCATAATTAAAAAATATTAAAAGATTCTTATTTGGGGGCCGCAGAGATATCACAGTAGTAGGGTATTTGCCTTGCATGCAGCTGATCCAGGACGTGGTTCGAATCCCAGCATCCCAGATGGTCTCCCGTGACTACCAGAAGTGATTTCTAAGCACAGAGCCAGGAGTGACCCTGAGCACCACCTAGTGTGATGCCCCCAAAATTCTTATTTTAATAGTTACATAAAATGCATATAATAAAAACAAAATTCGACATCTGTTACGATAGTATATCTCACCAGATTGGATATAAAAGTAATGTACTTTAATTTTAGAATGTTATATGGTGGCTTGAGTGGGTAGTTATAGTGGGTAGGACACTTACATTGCACATGCCTGACCCAGTTTTGATACTTGACATCACATATAGACTCCAGGGCCTTCCAACCAAGAGTTTATTTCCAGAACTATAGAACATGAATCATCTTGTTCTGCCTCATATTTCTACGTCTTTCTACAAATTGAGAAAAAAAAAAGTGGATGATACCAGGGGCAAAGCAGTCTCATGAGCATTGAGTGGAAATGAAAAATGATCAGATCGAAGTACCCAACCCAAAGTCAATGACAATAGAATCAAGTGACCCAAACTACAACAAGCGATACACAAAAGGTACCTGTTACACTAGCAGTCCAGGGGGCTAAGTGTGGAGGTACATACGGATGCATGCTGAGAACAGTGGTAGAGGGACGTAAACACTGGTGGTGGGAATGGTCCAATTCATTGTCACTATGTACCTTATATAACAGTGAAAGACTTGTAATTCACATTGGTCTCAATAAAAATTATAAATAAAAAGAGAAGTAATACTAAAATATTCAGAGACCCCAAAGGACAATGGAGAGCCAATGTCATCCTGAGAAGGAGTAATCAAAAATAAATTCACACATTTTAAGTTAACTTTCATTGACTGATAAATTTATATATATATACATATATATATGTACATATATATATTTAAATGGGTGGTTTCTTCGATCAGCGGTATTCGAAAACAGGATCTCTCATACAATAAAATAAAACTGTCACTCTCTTGCATGACTGAAAAAAATCAACTCAAAATATAATAATGACTAAGATGTAATAAATATTGAAATAGTTAAACTCCTAGAATAATTCAGGAGAAAAACTCTTGGACATTGACCTGATTAGTGTATTTTGGATGGAAGGATTTGATACAAAAAATACAGCAACTAAAGATAACCCTAAAAAGTAGGAAACATTAAAGGAATCAAATGAAAATCTATGGTATAGAATTGGCAACCCATACACATCTCCACGAGTGGAATATCCAAGATAAATGAAGAACTCATGCAAGTCAATAGTAAACTATAAATCATTAAAAAGTGAACAAAAGACCTATATAAAAAGCATAACATTACTTACTTTGCAACTTTTTTAATGACTATTTTTAAAATAATTTTTATTTTGACCAAAGGGGATTACAAATCTTTCACAGTAATATTTTAGGTATATAGTGACATTGAATTAGAAGCATTCCCACCACCAATATTGTTCTCCCTCCACCCCTATTCCAGTATGCATCTGACCATTAAAAGGATAGCAAATGTTGGTATAAATGGAAGGTTTTCACTTGTATCTAATCACCTTAAGCACACACCTGTTTTAACATACAGAGCACACACCCTGCTTTTCCCAATCTTCTTACCCTGTCTTTCCTAAACACAGAAACACACACCTGTTTTGATCCTCTCTCACATCCTACCTGATGTCTGACACAGAGTCCACACCCTACTCTCCCCTAATATAAATATCTATTTATAAGTATCTGGGTTACTCTTCTGAAGTGGCTGGTTGATGCTTCCTTGTGACTGCTCTACTTGCCTGGTATCCTTCCTTACCAGTGACTCTGACCTCCTCAGAACTTCTACATTCTGGGACCTGACTTCACCAGTGTCATTAACACAGGGGATCTGACACCATGACTTCCAGTAGTCTTTGAGGTTCAAGACTCAAGGCAAATGTCACCATCACTGAGTTATCTCTCAGTCACTAACAATGTATATGTTTGCAGCCACTAATAAAAACGCTCTAACAGGGGCCGGACAATAGTACAGTGAGAAGGGTGTTTGTCTTGCAGACCAACTGGGTTTGATCATCGCCATCCCATATGGTTCCCCCAGCCTGCCAGGAGCTATTTCTGAGAGCAGAGCCAGGGTAACCGCTGAGCACTGCCAGGTGTGGCCCCCTGACAAACAAACAAAATAAAGACCGCTATAACAGTTTTTCCAAAAATTTAAAGTTTTATATAACCCAGAAATGACAATTAGGTGTAAAGGCATTAAAATAACTCTCCAAAGATATGGCGCAGTTTCTCTGTTTATCACAGTATATTTCTGTCTCCCATCACAGTATTTTTTTCACACTAAGTGTGACACAGAAATAATATGCATCCATGAACATATTCAGGATTAGAATAAAAGGTTCTATGATATGACAAATATAAAAATGAGCCCTGTCATTTATGATCACATTACTGGACTTTGATGAGATCAAACTAAATTAAATAAGTCAGACAGCACAAGTCAAACATTGCATGAGCTTATTTAGGGAATCTAGAAAGTAAACCAAATAAACTCATAGCTAGAGTGGTAGTTGTTAGCAGCCAGGGAAAGATTTACCACCAAGAGAAGTGGTAAAACACAGATCAAAGTGTATGTTCCAATCATAGGAGGAATCATGGAATTTACGGTACAGATAGGACACTAAAGGTAACCATTTTGGGTTGGAATGAACATAGTGGGAAGTGTGCTCTTCTTCGATGCAGTAGATTTGGGTTTGATCCCGAGCACTCCATATAGTCTCAAATATCACCAAGACTGATTTCTAAGTATAGAGCTAAAAGTAAACACTGAGCACTACCAGGTGTGACCCCAAAACACAAACAAAAATTAATAATCATCAATATTGTTAGTGCTTTGAAGATAAATATTAAATGTTCTCATGACGAATGGTGACCATCTGAGAACGTTATAAGATATCAAGTAAGTTTACATTTCAAATGACTTTGTAATTAATGTATATGCAACAAATAATTGCATATTTTAAACTAAATAGAACATGTCTGCATATGTGAATATTGATCATTAATAAGAATCCATTTTCTAAGTGGAAATTTAAATCACTTAGATAACAATCACAGAAAATACATTCAAAATAAAAACAACAGATATTCAGGAGCATTTTTTAAATTATTACAAATACATACAAAAAGATAAATGACTCAAGAAAGTTCTTAGAATATTGTAAAAATTTTACTGGAGAGAAAATAACACATGTGAAATATATAATGTAATATTTTATAAAAATCACTTTGGCAATATCTTTTATCCGATGACTATCAGCATTATAATTTCAGAAAAGACTTATCTTGTTAATATGGAAAGAAACCAAGCTTTATGTGCTTTGATAACAACCATTATTCTTCACATGCTACACAGTTAACTTTAAGTCAGTATCTACAAAAAAAAAAATCCTATAAAAGAGGAAATGCTTCTAAAAATAGAAGATTATTTCCTACTCCTTTTATCTTTAAGGGGCTATTTTCATTCCCAATGTGACTTCCCCTTTTGTTTTCTCTCCTCTTCTTCTCTTCCTACTTTCTTTCATTTCTTTCTTTGGACTCTCATCCTTTCTTTCTCTCTGTGCCTCACCTTCAGCTTATTTATCAGGAGTAAGCTGAGGACAAGTTGCCAGGAGCTCAAGCATTCCTCACCCTCTTAGGACAGAGTCAATTCTCCCTCATGAATTTACAGCTTATCAGCTCAGAAAAAGTGATTACAAAATTGGGTCTAGGTTTGTTGGTGATTTAACTTGCAAATTGCCTTTCAGCTATCCTGGGATTCCACTCAGGCTATTAGAAGTTGAGTTGAACAATTCCCTCTTGTTACACTTTTAAGTTCTGACATTTCATTATATGCAGCTTTGATTTTTTTTAAATAAATAAAACAAATAAAATATCATTAAAATGATTTTTTTAACTATCCTTACTCAATTTCTCTCCCCCCCCTTACTCAATTTCTTAAGAGAATCGTTTTAGTGATGCTTTGCTGACTCATTTGGAGGCCAACTATTAATGAAGATAAAATATGCTTGGAATTATAAAATCACACCTCTGTATGCCTCACAATAAATCAATAAAGTAAGCCAAGGTTGCAATATAAAAGCTAGAAAGAGATCTACAAGCCTAGAAGAACTCAGAGCGTAAAACGGGAAATGTAATTTGTAACTTTAGAGATGATAAGATAATGTAAATAACTGGAAGCAAGACTTGTTATAAACTTTCTGAGCAGATTTCAGGAAAGGCCTAAGGGGTAAAGGCAGGAGGAACTGGGTCCTTATTCAGAGAAATGAAAGTTTGTCACCTAGTCATAAGTGTTACAATCTTGAAAGACTTATTCAATATTTATGAATGAACTCTGTAATGTGCATATTAAATATGTTCCACAAAGATACTGGGGAATATGCATTTTATCTAGAAAACCATTCAAGCATAAAATATCTGAAAATATCATTTGCCATTTCTGCATTATCTCCAAAATCTAAGACACTAAGAAGTTATTTCAAAAAATTTCCCCTCTACCCTGGAGATACTATATAGAGAAATATTTATATAAGCTTACAATTTTTTGAGAGTCAACTAGAAAGTATGAAAAGAACCTTCATTTTAACTTTTAGAAGTATGACCTTTCAATTCCATCTTTATCATTTACTGATTGTCTAAATCTCCTTTTTCACATCTGTAAAATATAGCTTATATCCAAGGCACAAAGACTTGCAGAAAATTTTCTTAAAAGTGAACAGAGTTTACTTGGAGTAGTTTCTTTTAATGAATATATTAATTTATCAGTGATGCTGAAATTTAATGGTATGTGAAAAGAAATACATTATGATGATAATGTCCAGCTGTTTCCATTTAGTAAATACCCACAGAAAGACTGTAGAAATGAAGATAAAATATAAGAATAATTATATGCCATTGTGTAGATCTGTGATTAATGATTTTTAAGCAAAAAAGGAAGAAAATCTTAATGTAATTTGGAAACCCTGCCTCTTGACATGTCAGTGCATCTATATATTTTTATATAAAATAAAAATTAATATTGTTCACTGAATATATATATATATAAATAGTTTAATATCACACAGACATCCTTCTATCTTACATTGAAAGTCCTTATACCACAGAAGGATACAAATTATGTTGAAAACTCATGACAAATTTACTATTTATCTTTTATAATAATAAATACATGTGATAAGGATACATTGGGGTTAATTTGGTGAAATTTTATCATGGCTAAATGATCATATTTAAAAATGATTCATGAAAAACCGACTATTCAATATCTGATTTTTATTTCCTGAGATATTCAATGTCACATGCACAAAATTAATTAAACATATATCATTTGTCATTTATAAGCAACTTAGTGGTCAGGTCAACTTAATATATGATAATCAAATCATTGAACTCTAGGTATGTTTCCAAACCCAGTCAATGCAAGGTGAAGTTGAGTTACTAACTTAAGTGGACTAGTTACATTGATCTTATCATTAATTCCTTAGAAGTAAAGTTCCCAAAGAAATGTAAAATTACAAAAGTATTTGGTGTGTATAAATTCACCCAAAGCTCAATAAGAAATGTGGACCTATTTCTTTACTAACAAATATATAGCTTAAGTATAGCATTAGCATCACGATACAATAACAAAAGAAAAGGGATAAAAAAGATTTTATGTGCAGATGGTGTCTTACTATTTATCACTGAGCCACAAGCAATTATCCTGGAAATATTGAGATTAATAGGCCCATTTAGTAAAAGATCTAATTGTGAGAGGCATTGGGATAAATCTGAGCTATTTTCCATATCAAAAGTTTTCTCTAGGGCAACTGCATTTGCTGCAGAGTTATACCCAATCCACTGATGCCAAAAAATTATTTGCTACGATTTTTTGGATGCTCCATTTTATGGAAATGTGATTATTCTGGGATTCTGGGGGTTAGATTTAGTGAAACCTAGTTGGAATCATCTGAGGAATGCCAGTTGCAACACTCATCTCAATTCTCACTCCTCTTTATGCTCTGAGACAAACACCATCCAGCATATTTGAGCAGTGGTTTCCAGTTAATAGATATTCATGATTAGTGAACATTCTAAATGGTTTGGCATTTTACCATAGTGATAACAGAGAGGTTTGGCACAACTTTCTTAAGACAGCATGTCAACAAGTCCAAGGCAAAAAACTTTTAAGGCAAAGGCATCAGCAATTAAACTGCAAGTCAAAATTGCATAAAAGAAAAAGAGAACTGATTTTTAGAAAATGCATATTGACATATATTCAAATATCAGTTCTCTTAGTATCTCAGGTCTCTTATGGGTTGTTTGATAATGTAATATACATTACTGTCTTTTTCTGTGAGATGGTTTGTTTGACATCTCATAATCAAAAGGGTCTATATGAAACATTTTATAAAACTGAATTATGCAAAAGAATTACAAATTTTAGCTCTGATTACTTTCTTCAAAATGGGAGATTATATTGATTTAATATTCTATAAACAATTTGTGTTTTGTCTGGAATATGAAAATTTATGGCCTGCACTCTAAATTCTAGTAGGAACAGTGGATTTCTATGTTGATATTAATCAAAACATTCTTAGAATTCCATTGGGAAAAGTATTGTTTAAAATTGTACTTATTTTATGTTTTGGGAAGTCATCTAGGCAATGCTTAAGGGTTACTCACAGCTAACTCCTTGGAATTACTCTCAGTGGCACTCTGGGGACCAAATGGGGAGCTGAAAATTGAACTTAGTTGGCCACTTGCATGGCAAGAGCTCTACCCGCTGTACTAACTTTTTGGTCCTGAAAATTTGTGTTCATTTGACCACTTGTAATATTGTATATTTTTGGCAAGTGGAGGATAGGTTGGTATAGTAAGGGAATAACTCAGACCTGGAAGTGCTGAGGACTTATTCTTGGTTTGTGCACAAGCTTACTTCTAAGGGTACCAGAATACCACATGCAGTGTAGGGAATTGAATAGGCTTCCTCCAAGGCAAGTACCTGAACCCCTACACTATCTCTCCAGTTCCTCTGTTTTATTTGTCTTACACTCAAAACTCTAAAATATACTGAAGAAAATGTGGGCACAAATCACTATGATACTGACTTCCATGACATATTTGTGAAATTAACTGCAACTACAAGATAACAACAGAGCAAAAACCAAATGTATGGAATTAAATCAACCTGGAAACATTTTGAACAGAAAGAAAAACTGTAATTACAATACAAACTGAGTTACTGAATATGATTAAATACTCACACATCATATATCTGACAAAGAAATAACATCCAAGATCTCTATATTATGAATATATATGTGTGTATGTGTTGCTAAATTCCACAACTAGAAAACATCTAATTTAAGAATGAATAGGAAAGATTAATAGACATGTCACAATAAAATGAGGGAAATTTTCTGATTACTACTTATCAGGGAAATGAAAATTAAATTAGCCAAAAGTGGCCTATATTATACAAATTTTAAGTAAGTGTTCTTCAGGAATATGAGAAATGGATTCCTCATATCAAAACAGACGTGCCATGTTGTCTATCACTAGGCATCTGTACATAAAAGCAAAAACAAGAATTTAAAATACATATATAAAAACATTATCTATGATAATAAAAATTCTTTCAGTTTGTGAGCAGAACACTCACATATAGCCAGTACTTTGATGCATTTTAAAAGTACTTTTCATGAAGATTAAATATACATATTAAATATAGTGGCTATATATTAAATCAAAGCACCTATCACACTGAAATTTATAGAAAAAATGTTGTCAACCTCGACAACTTTTTTCTAGAGTCTAATATGTTTTTATATGCTGCAGATCAAATTATTATAGTCAATAGATCAAGTTATTAATATACAAGTTTCTCTCATACAAAAATATACTTAGCTATTTCTAATTTCTAATTCTAATCATGAAGGCATGATATCTTATATGATTTTCAAAGTCAGCTCTATTTATCCACAAAGGCAAAGGCTAAAGAGGTATATACACAGGGAATTGCTTGATCTTTAAAATGGAAGGATCTTTGAGGCACCCTGAACTTGGAGAACTAGTCACTTTTCTTAGACAGTTCCAGGTACATAGACATAGCTATCGTTTTCCAGTTTTACTGGCAGCATAATAAGAAATGTGCTCCCTTTCCTCTTTCTCCTGTTATAAATGAACAATTACATGATCAATCTTTGGCTTTTTTAAAAAACCATTTGCCAGCTATGACATAACATCATTATCCTTTTATTCATACTGTGTATTTTTTGAATAATTTTATATTAAGACTAATTAATATTTACCTCTCTAGAGTTTTGGAATGATGGGTATTCTTCAGTCTCTTGGAAATATAAATTTCCATATATTAAACCACAGAATAAACTAATAACATAATATTATTTAGTATTTAAATTTTAAACTTTTGTTTGTTGCAGATCAATATCCTCTTACCAGTATTTTGAATTATGAGGAAATTCAGTACCTTTCTTACTAAAGATAAAGTCGGGAATTTTTTTCCTAAACGGTCCCTGAAAGGACCACAGCTTCTCATTGAAGCGAGTGTCTTTAAATTGGCAAAAACCCATCCCAATAAGAGTCTAAAAGTAGCCCTCTCATTCCCTTCATGGTCAGCATGTGGCAAGTAGATTTTGCCTCCATTCTTGCTTCACAGTCCCAGATTTGCATACACTGTCAACTCCACAAAATAACCAGTTGGTATGCATGCTCTTGAAGGACCAAGGTTCTTAAGCTTTGGGCTGAGGATTGACAAGTTCACAAAATAAAAATTGCAGATTCCATTCCTGTCCTAGTAGCCAAATTTCAGAACAATGCTATTTGGATTTCAAATTAATCCAGTATAAAATATTAGATATTCAGTCAGTGTTTTTGAAGGAAAGAAGGAAGAGAAAGAAGAAAGGAAGGATGGAAGAAGGAAGGACAGAAGGAAAGAAGGATGAAGGAAGAAAGGAAGGAAGATAAGATGGAAGGAAGGAAGGACAGAAGGAGGGAAGGACAGAGGAAGGTAAGAGGGAAAGAAGGAAGGCAAGAGGAAAGATAAAGTAAAAAAGGAGGGAAGGAAAAAAGAGGTAAGAAAAAGAAATGAAGGCGAGAAGGAAGGAAAAGGAAGGAAAGAGAAAAGAAGAGAAGGATGGAAAGAGGATAGGAAGAAAGGAAAGAAAGAAGAGGGAAGGAAAGAAAGATGATAAGAAGAAAAATGAAGCAAGGAAAGACTAAAGGAAGGAAAGAAAGAAAAAAGGTAAGAGGAAAGAAAAGAAAGAAGAGAAGAAAAGAGTAAAGGAAGGAAAGGAGGAAGGAAGGAAAGAAGAGCGGGAGGAAGGAATGAAGGCAGAAAGGTAGGAAAATAGGAAAGAAGGAAGGGAGGAAGGAAGGCAGGGAGAGAGGGAGGAAGGCAGGCAGGAAGGAAAGAAGGGAGAAAGGGAGGAAGGAAGAAATAGAGGGAGGGAGGAAGAAAGGAAGAAAGGGAAGGAGGAATGAAGGGAGGAAGGGAGGATGGGAGGAAGGACGGAAGGGAGGGAGGGAGGAAGGAAAAAAGGAAGGAAGGGAGGGAGGACAGGAGGAAGGGAGGGAGGATGGGAAGAAGGAAAGAGGGAAGGGAGGGAGGGAGGAAGGAAAAGAGGAAGGAAGGGAGGGAGGAAGGCAGGCAGGAAGGAAAGAAGGGAGAAAGGGAGGAAGGAAGAAATAGAGGGAGGGAGGAAGAAAGGAAGAAAGGGAAGGAGGAATGAAGGAAGGGAGGAAGGGAGGATGGGAGGAAGGACGGAAGGGAGGGAGGGAGGAAGGAAAAGAGGAAGGAAGGGAGGGAGGACAGGAGGAAGGGAGGGAGGATGGGAAGAAGGAAAGAGGGAAGGGAGGGAGGAAGGAAGGGAGAGAGGAAGGGGATAGAGGGAAGGAAGGGGGATGAAGGAAAGGAAGAAGAGAAGGGAGGGAGGGAGAGAGGGGGAAGGAAGGAAAGGAAGGAGGGAGGGAGAGAGGGGGAAGGAAGGAAGGGAAGGAGGGAGGGAGGGATAAAGGGAGGGAAGGAGGAAAGGGAGGAAGAAGGAATGGATGAAAGGAGGGAGGGAGGGATGAAGGATTAAGGAAAGAAGGAAGGAAGGAAAGAAGGAAGGAAGGAAGGAAGGAAGGAAGGAAGGAAGGAAGGAAAGAGGAAATGATGGAGGAAAGGAAAGAAGGAAGGAGAGAGTAGTGAGCCTCAAATACCTTTTTCCCATTTCTCCAGAGCTAGCACTAAGATTAGCATTAGCAATTGCTCTTGTGAAACATTTCCCTGGTTGAAGTCTCCTGGGGTGTTTGACGTTTTCAGGCTAAGCAGGAACAGGATTCACAATATCTTTCTCCACTCTGTATCTACAAAGCAGATGGAGCCTCTAGTCTCATCAGCATTTTCTTTGTGCCCACTAGACCAAGTGTTCTAGAAAACTTGCCTGGGAAGAAAACAACCAAAACTCCTTTGCTTATTCTAGTTCAGTTGCACAGATGCAACCAGCAATAAATTGAACCTGTTCCCCTCTCAACTGCCCAGGCAGGGTCATGGTTATTTGTTTTGTGCAAACAGTTCATTCTAGATCCCATAGGAAGATTGATTCCAAATGTCTTATTTCTAAGGTTTTTGTTCACTATTTCTTTTTGGTTTTGTTTTGTTTGTTTCGTTTTGGGAGGAACTCCCATTGAACTCAGGGCTTCTTCCTGACTCAACACTCAAGGATTATTCCTGGTAGGCTCAGGGCACCATATGGTGTAGCAGATATATAACCCAGGTTAGCTGCATTCAGGCAAATGCCTTCCTAACTGTACTAATATTCTGGTCTAGTTTTCATCCACTCTTAATGAATATCAAATATATCATTAACAACATAATGAATCAGCACTTTATTTACTACTTACTCAGATTCAATGATAAGGCTCCAAACCAAAATTGTGGATGGGTTTTAAAGAAGTTCCATGACCTTCACTTGCCAGTTAAAAAAAAAAAACAAAAACAAACAAAAAAAAAACCTCATTTCATGGTGTCTCCATTACAGCTCTAAACAAACTCCTTACAGCTAAGCAATCATAAAATAAGTATGAACCTTCAATGACCATCAGTGCTTGAGAACTTAGATCAACTAATTCCATAATTTTGTTGTGTTTGTATTGTTTAGAGACACAAATTAACCCTTCAGAGACATTAACTGCTTGATTGAAGAACACATAGCCGATAACAGAATGATGAACAATGTGTCTTCCTCTATGATTCCCCAGCTGCCCTTTCCATATGCATTCCTCACTCCTGGGAACTCCCATTAATCAACTCTTAAATAAGACTTTTAATTGCGACCATACTGATATTTTGTTTTTTCATGGATCTACCCATCTAGGCCAGGAACCTCAGTGTACTCTTGCATGAAGCCTAGGAATGGCACTAACATTACTGGCCTTGGTGAGCTGACTGTCTGGAATAGAGTTAGATCTGATCTTTTGAAGGAACTCTGTACTTTCTCGATATTGATTGCTCAGCTCCTGGTTAATATTCTTCTCTCCTAAATACTATCCATTGCCACTGACTGGTGCTTCACTGTTTAATAGGAAGGGCATTTGTTTTTAACACAGCATCCTTCATAGTGGCAGTTGGTAATGTTTGGGGACATTTAGACTGTTAACAGTTGGAGTGGAGTAGGTTATTGGAATTTAGAGGATAGAGGCCAAGAAAGATCAACTATCTAGAATGCACAAGAGCTTCATGGGGCACAGAATTAGATGCCTCTATATATGTCGCATCAGGGTGTAGAAATTGTGTCACCACTGAGGTCAGCATTATGATAGTGGCATGGATCAATGCAAAAAGAAAAAGAGTTTGAAGTTGTATGAATGAAAAAAATGAGACCAACATTATTTTTGTAGTCCTATTGCTATTAAGATTTTTATTTGAATTAACAAATATTTACACTTAATAAGACAAATTTGTAGATACATAATGTACATATGTAAATTTTATAAAGTACTGAGTAAATATCATAAAGCTAATGTTCATAAGAATTTTATAATGTTGCTGTATATAAGTACCCAAAGCAATATTAAGAATACAATAAAATTTATGTTATTAGCAATAAAATGCATATTTTATACAAAAAAGCCTATAAAGCTATAGTATTATTACTAGCTATATTATTATTATTATTATTGTATAGTGTAGGGTTCTGGCGCCAGGACCCCCAACTAGGCCGATGAAAGGGTGGGTATGGTCTCTTCCAGCCCGTGTGACCTCTAGGCTGGACTCGGGAAAGAGAGAGAAGACTGTGAGCCACAGACTACTCACAGGGAAGCATTGTCAGAGCAATAGGCTTTGTTTATTGAAGGTAGGGACAAGGCTTTTAAGGGTAAACTTTAGGTAGGAAACAGAATGTGGGTAATACAGTTTAGACATTACAGCAACAAGATGGTATTCATAGACAACATTCACAAGGTACATGGCATCATTGATTTGGATGGTATGCAAAGTTAGTGGTTACAATGCCTATGGCATCATTAAATCAGGAAGCATGTAAAGATAGCGGTTGCAATGCTTGTGTTACTATCAGCCCAGACAGGTTTTTTGACCTGGAGACTTTCTCCTGCACTCAAAACCAGCAGGGATACAAGTCTCTAAACTGAGACTTTCTTTTATATTCAAGGGAAGCTGTTGAATAAAAGCCCTTGGAAGAGGCTGGATGGAGGTGGATGATGGTGGATAGAGAGAGGCCTTTCTCCTCCAGCCCAGGCCACGTGTCTCCAACCCTCTCCAGCTGATGGGTCTGCAGGTTCACGGGGAGAAAACTCACAGGCAGACAGGTTCAGAAAATATCAGCTTTATTCAAGTCCCTAGCCAACAGGTGTGGCTTCTCTCATAACCTTTTACACTGGATATCATCAGCCCTGCATTCTACCTCTTTCATTTTCATCCATCTCCTCTCCTGCTTCCTTCCTCCTTGCTGAATCTCCCCCAATCCCCCAATCAATCTCTCCTCCTGCCCCCTCAGGCAAAACCTTTTGTTACCCACCAAAGACCCCTCCCAGAAATGAGCAGGTCCCATTATCAGGTAAGGTTACAGGAAGAATGGGGTGGGGTGGGGGTAACAGCCAGCTTGCAGAAATCTCCTTATTTTCGGCTATTGGAAGACAGAAACATCCACAAAACTGGCACACATATTTAGTAATCTAATTTTTATAAATATGCCTATATAAGTAAAGTATAGTAGGACTTAGTTATTTAATAGCAAAAATGGAAATATTTACTTATATTATCTTTATTAATAAAATTGATGACTAATGACTCAAATAATCAAAAATAACACAATACAATAAAAAACATAAAAGTAATACAAAAGTTAGTCAATATAGTATCTTTAAAAGGAGAGAATATCTTTTTAGCTGGATCCTGAAAAGAATAAAACAAAAATGATAATGTTTTGAAATTTAACAGAAGACATCTGTAGCAATTCAGCCACAAACCTGTGAGTGAACCCTGAGGCAGAATCAGGTCTGGGCTCTGAGCATTGACAGATGTTTTCCGCAGCAAAACCAAATCAAAACTAAACCATATAGAAGAACATACTCAGTGGGGTTTTTTCCTCACAATTTTAATGCCATCTTATAAACCAATGATTAGCTTATGAAAAGTGATAATATACTTACCTTTATTAAATGGAGTCTATAGATAAATCCACAAATAAATTAGTACTATTTAAATTACATGACAGAACAGCAGGCAGGGCACTCAACTTGCACATAGTTTACCTGGGTTTGATCCCCAGCATCCAATATGGTGCTCCAAAGCACCATCAGGACTTATTCCTAAGTATAAGCCCAGGAGTAACCCCTGAACACTACTAGTTATGCTGCCTTACCCCACAAAAATGTTGCATGACTTTTAGTGATAGGTGCCATGAACCCTAGGAATATATGGAGAGGTTAAAAATAATTTTAAAGCAAAAGGTTCATAAATTATTTTTGCAAAATTAATCAAAATACGCATTTTCACACACAATTGTAAATTTTGTACAATTCGGGAAAAATCAGTTCCATAAGTAGCACAAATTTATAATAAGAGAAGTCAAAATTAAGATAAAAACTTAAGCCATGTTATAATCTAAACATGTGTAATGATGCTCTTTCTTAGAGCTCATATTTCTATCTTCTCATGATTGATAATAAATTCTGGGGTGAAACAGCATATAATTATTCAAAAATGCAAAAAGTGCAGTTGGCAAATTTATGTCTCCTCTTTTGCAAACTAATTTTCTACTATTTGAAGTAACTTCTAATTTACAATGCTTAGAGCAGACATTCCACCAAATGTTATTTACTATTAATTTCTGGTTTAATTATTATAGCACTGGGAGATTAAAATAATTGATTTAACCTTTTCTACCACTGCAAACTCAGTGCCTGTACCAAACACGGATCTTTAACTATACTCTCATAGTACTTTTCGCATACCATGGGAGAATGAGCATTTTAAATGAAGATATAATTCATTTCACCTTTGCTCTTTATTTGACCCAGGCTTATGAACCAGGTTCATTGTAAATGCAGCTGAAACGGTTTTTGAAGAAGTAATTTCCATATGCCCAGGGTTCTTTGCTCTATCGAGGTTATAGAGTATATATTCCTTCAGTTTTAATTTGCCCTGATGTCTGAGCCATATCTCCCTGCCCTTTTGCCTTCATATTAGAGGACATTGTGAATTGCTTGGTGCAAGTCTCTGTGTTTTAGTTAGACAGAGATTGGACAATTGACCTTTCCATGAGGTGTTCTGTTGTGGTTTATTTTCTTTGACTCACTTCTATCCTTGAGGGCACTTTCTCCCCTTGCCCTAATCCAAAGGTCCTGTGAATTTGCATGTGTAAAATCTTTCTCAATACCAAGATAAAGTTGCCTGCATGGGCCTCCAAAGATCAAGGATATAAGACTGAATTTCTTTTGTGTCAAGTAACAAGCTAAGGAAGGGCTTTATGTTCTTTATCCCAAATCCAACTTTCTCACCAATTCTGAGTTTTTTTCTCCTCTTTCTGTCAGGTTTCTTTCCAAGTAACCTAACAGCCTATTTAAGTTAAAACTTGTGACAGATTCAATCAATTGAGAAACACAGAGCTTCTTCCTTTTAGAACTGAAAATGATAGAAAATTTGTTTAAAATAATTGACTGATCTATGATTTTTCGAACCATTTCCCTTTTGATTGCCATATATTAATGGTCTGATAGCCTTGGCATTATAATATAGAAATATTATAAATTTGATATAGTATAAAGCCATAAATCTCATGTCTATGTATCAATGGCAAACAGATTTAAAGTAATTGTGAAAGTCATCCACTAATGGTATTTTTCCAAAGTTATTTCCCATGGAAAAATGCATTTTTTTATAAATAATGTTTTACTTCTTCATTTTATATCTTTTGTCTTAATAGCTGGACTTGATTGCAATTTCTAGTCCAAAAGTTATTTTTATTGAATTGAGTGGAAATCTAGGAAAATATTAGATTATTGTTTATTATGAGAGTGGCATACCCTTCACCAGGTGAAAATATGTCCCACATCATTAAGAAATTTTCTTAAACATAGGTTTTAGCTAGTTTTTTTCACATGATTGTTCTCCAACTTCTGAGATGGTCATATCATTTAAATCTTTTTATATGAAAACGGTCATTGATTGATTTTCTAAAAATAAGTATAAATTTGAATTCCTAGAACTAATCCTGCTGCTTATAATCTAGTTCTATAATGATGGATTTTATTTGTTGATATTTCAAGAAAATTTGCATCTATATATATTTATACATACATACATACACACACAATTGGCTATATAGCTATAGCCAATTGCTATTTAAATTCTTAAGGTGAGAGAGGAGAGAGATGGGGGCATTGGTGGTGGAATGTTGCTCTGGTGAAGGTGGGTGTTCTTTTTATTACTGAAACCCTACTACAAACATGCTTGTAATCATGGTGCTTAAATAAATATATTATTTTAAAAAAACGAAAGAAATATTTTCCTAAAGGTAAAAAATCATAAATTCTTATAGGTCAAATCTACAATGAGAGAATTAGAATAGAACTGCATTGTAAAAAGTAGATTTTACATTTTCTTTTTTTTAGCATTTTTAAGTGGTTTTAACTTAGTGTTTCTTTTTAAGCCTTTGTTCTATGTCTCACTTGAGACATACAGACCTGTAGTCGGTCTCATGACAGTATGACAATAGGCTTCAAGGGTAGAGACACACTTTATCTTTTAGGCCAAGGAAATTTTCTTTCTAATTTCCCCAAAGTTTACTGGCCTATGCAAAAACAACAACTACCAACTTACCACATCTGACCCCCCATTTTTTTATTTTTTATTTTAATTTTATTTATATTTATAACTTCTCAACAGGGGCTCCTGCCCGCTTTTATTTATTTATTTTTTTACAGAACCATAGAACATGAATCATCTTGTTCTGCCTCATATTTCTATGTCTTTCAACAAACTGAGAAAAGAAAAAAATAATGATGGAACCCAGGGGCCAAGCAGTTTAAGGAGCATTGAATGGAAATAAAAAATGGTCAGCCCTAAATACCAAAACCAAAGTCAATGACAATAGAATCAAGACACCCAAACTATAACAAGTTATAGACAAAATGGATGGGTTACACTAGCAGTGTAGAGGACTAAAGATGGAAATATGGGTTGCATGCTGAAAACTATGGTGGAGGGAGGTCAACACTTGTGGTGGAAATGGCCCTAATTCCCTGTCACTATGTACCTTAAATATAACTGTGAAAGACTTGTAATTCAAATTGATCTCAATAAAATTATTAATAAAAAGTTATCATGCTTCACCAACAAAAAAGAGAAGAAACAAGTAAAAGTGAAAAGTAAAAGTAGCAATAGCAAAGAGGGAAAGTAGTGAACAGCTTAAAAATGTGAATGTAAATACCACCTGCAAATTGTTTCTTTTAGATTCAGTGTATGTTCACAACTCATACAAGTTTTTTATATTTAAATGTATAATTTCTTGTCTAGAACCTCCCCTTAGAAAGAGGAATTATATTAGAAATATTTCCAGTCTATTTCCAGTCTATTTTTAGTGTGAAGCTCAAGCTTTGCTAGCAGTTGTGAAAAGATAACAATGCATTAATGATTGTTAATTTTATACCCATTCCCAAAACTTTCAGATTCATATTTTCTGAAAATAATTTTGTAACTACATACTTTAATCTCAATTACTCAGTGAAATGGTGTCAGGTCTCTGTTGAAGTCATCAGTGAATATAAGGAATAACATTTCGCTGCAATGCACTTTATATTGCTTATTAAAAGCCTATGGTTCCCCCTGGGCTGACCACTTAGTCCAGGGGACAGAGATCCCCCCACACCAGACGGGTCTTCATGGCCATGCCTGGTTAATCAGGCCCTGGGGGGAGGGGGGAGAAATTCCTCCCTATACATCCACAAAATACAGAGGAAGGGGCTGCACCCAGAAGACTCCACATGCCAGTTCTTCTGTTTCTCTTCAGCTGGTATGCTGGGGGCTCTGGGCAGGACAGCTAGCCATAGGCCCCCTGGGCTGACTACTTAGTCCAGGGGACTGAGATTCCCCCCATGCCAGACTGGACCCCATTCAGGAGTTCTCTTCTTACTATTATTCATTTTCAATAGTGACATATATACTTTTTAACAACATCCAAAATATTCTTAATTCTCAACTGTTTTTAGGAAATAAAATGGAATTCCCTAGATTTGGCGGATAATATTCAAGTAAGTCTCTAAAATCAGTGTATATATAGACGTGACTTCTATACAGTGGTCCTCTCTAACTGCCAAACCCAATTCATAAACAATTCATCTATACAATGTATATAACCCCTTTGATATAGTTCCCCTACTCCACACAAGAGCCCCTTCTACTCCCTCATCTCCCAATCCGGATTCGTTATCTTCCCCTTAATTAACCCTCTTTACCCTCAGTTCTTTAATTTATTAGGCACCAAGACCAACCTCCTGCCCCAACAGATTCTGCCCTTTCTCACACCCCTACAAAGCTCATTATTACTCCTTAACTCTCTCACCCCCAACCATCAGTACCTCACATTTACCCTTTTTAACTTCAGTACTACACAATTATAATCACAGAACAAAGTTGTGCATTGAATTTAACAACCCCCAACTATTTCAAAAGACATAAAATGGACACATATGTCTTTTGAATATTTTATGTGTATTTTCTTTAACAGCTATAACTCTTTCTAAATATTCTTTTACCATGATGATTCTACCCACTTTTTATCTTGTCGTCTCTTTGCGAGCTGTTCAATAAGGAATTTTGGTGGAAGAGTCCCTCAGTTTAATGCTCATGATAGAACCATGTCATGGTGATTGTTGGACTTGTTTTTATGGCCCCCATATGTGCCGATAATGCCATGTGGCATTGTTCCATGTTTGCATAAGCACATTAAAATGGGAAAATACCATACATACAAATATTCTTATCTAATAGAGATTGGAACACACAAATCTCCTAGTGCAATGGGGCCTTACACCCTGGACATTGATATAATGACCTGGCACAGACCTCAGAAGAATGGGCATCCTCCATTCACCCCTGAACCAGGGAAGCTATCTACGAAACATCCAAGGTTTTTTATAACAAAACCTGGAAACAATCCTCTACCAGGGAAGACCCTACTATGGCTCTGACATTGACCTGCTCAAAAGAAACTTCCCTTAACACTAAGAAGACCTGACATCAACAACGACCTGCTTACAGGACAGGGTTCTTTGCATTGCCCTTTAATTTTGAGGTGAAACGTGAGGACGCTCGGCACCATCCTGACTGCAATATAGGATATGTAGATTCCAGGATCTTTAATACAGAAACATGATACCAACAACAGAGACTGTGTGAAAAATAAAAGTGTATTGGCACTACAGACAGTGACCTGGATCGGACAAACTAGTTTTCCTGGAGCCTAGAGTTGGTCTTATGCCAGGAAACTTCAGGGATAGGGTCTCCTTGTATTTAGGCCAACACTTTTCCTTTCCATATCCCTCATATTTTGGTGGGCCTATGCAAACAATAATTGCCACTCTAACACCGTTTTTACTGTGCTTATTGGACTCTAATCCTTAAGAAAAACTCACTTAAACTTTTGAGGTTAACATAAACTAATATGCATGTGCATGAAAATGTAAAAAATACTTTGCCTTCAATGTTTAAGGAGTTACATAAGTTTTATGGCTTTAGATTGCTTTGTGTGCTACTAAGAAATATTATGTGCTACAAACTGGGGACTTGAGGGACAAAGTAATTGTACATGGGTTCTGTTTTATTTTTCTTAATGTTCTTTGGCTGAAAGTTCAAAGTTAAGATATCAGCAATGGGACTACTGAGAATTCTGTTTATGGGTGATTGTCCTTCCACTGTAACTTTACTTTGTCCTCTTTCTTTGCATCTTTGTTCTCATAATTAAAAAAATTTAAAAAGCCTATGTTGTTTTATTTGTTTGTTTTTTGTGTAATGACCCTGAAATAGGTACTATATAAGAGAGGAGAGAGGTTCTGTCAAGTGAATGAACATTTTTATTTGGTGAAGCTGACCATTTGCTCCATCAACCTCAGTTCTTTTTTTACTCCAGTGATAGTAGAAATTCAAGTTTTCTATATATATTTCTCACATTCCTGGTCTGATAAATGTTCATTTGTTACATCTATACACACATACTCTAGATTTTTTCCAGCTGACTATTTTGTTTTCTACAGAAGTTTCTAAATCAAAATTGTTCATGTTCTACCTGTACAGTATTGTTTGTAGAGGCTGTTAACACATTTCTGGGCTTAAATTCCTCATAAAGATATTTGATGTTAATAACTAAAGATTTAACACTATAATCTAGGCTCCTGGTGTTTCCGTCACTGTTCTTAGTTATATATATATATATTATATATTATTAACATAACATGTGTGTTATATAAGTATATAATATGTAACATATATATGCTTCTGTCCAAATACCATATCCTTTAATTAAAAAAGCATTAATCTAAAAATGAAACGCATTCCATTGTTGTCATACACCTTCATAATCACTTTACTTTTCCTTTCACCTTTTCTCAGTTAATTATCACAAGTACCCTTAATTATCTCAACCCTGATCCTCAGGTGATTTGTGTTAAACTCTGGCTAATAAAAGTCTCAAGAAAAGCAGCATAAAAAGAAGCCTGTCTAACTCAGTAATATCCAAGACAATGTTCGACAACCCCTGGCCAAAAATGCATTTTCTCCCATGACTCTGTCAGATTTTTAGTGTGAAACTGAGAACCCACACTCTTGAAATGTTTACTTCAACTAGTACTATCAAGTTGGTGGGTCTATATTTCTGAGAAAGTCACAACAAAATATAGCCAGAAAGCTTTATGTGAAGTTTACCTAATGTTAAAGTTGATATGATTTCAATAAAGAATAAAATAAACAGTTTCTGAATATTGATTATTAAGGAAAAGAATATACAACTAAACACAGATTGTTCACAGAGCCAAAGATTTAAAATATAATAAACCTTAATCAGAATCCTTGCACTGTCTACCATTATAACTTTAAGTACTAGAGTATATAAGAGATAAATACATATAAGAGGCATAAGCAAATACTATTTTAATTTGAGGAAAATGTAATATCTACTTAAGATATTTCATGCATATATTCATGCGTATATGTATATTTATATGTATAATTTACTGATATAAATATATAATAAATAATATGAGGATTATTAAAGTATAGCTGTGTTTGAAGGAGAGTGCCCAATAGGCTGAAACACAGACTTTATCTGCAGGCAATCTGTCCTCCATCCCTAGCACTTCACAATCTTACCAGCACCTTGATCACAGGGCATAGTGTAGTCCCAGACACAGCAAAATAAAATTAAACTGTGAAGTATTTTTATAGAAGTGTTACTACAAATCTCATTATAAAGTAGAAATGAAGTAGCACCTACAAAAATTGAGATATATTCTGTCTGATTTAGTGACTACGCAGCATACGTCTATTTAATTTTAAGTAATAGATTATATAATGGAATATTGAAAATTTTGTTTCTCAGTCTATTGCTCACATTCTGTGCTCAGTTAATACATTTGGCTTGTGCATATTAGAAGGGACAGAGCAGAAAGCTCTTTTAGACAGTGCAGGTAGATTGGAGAGAGCAACTGTTGGCTATGAAACAATCCTGCATTCAAGTGTAAGCTCCATCATCAATCACTGGGTAATAGTTTGTCAAGACTCTTTTATACTATGTATGAAGTAGCATGTTGATTTTTGGTTGTGAATTGTTAAGATTGCTGTTTAAAAAGAGTCTTCGATGGTATTAAAGTAGCCACATAATTATTGGGATGTGAAATAGCAAATCCACTTTAAGACAAAGAATAGAAATAGGTACTGTTAAAGTTATATTGGGTAAAACTATTCTCAGCTCTTCAGTTTTTCACAAGTTCTATCATTTATTCAAATAGTATTCACAATAAAGAAGAGAAACTTTACTTTCCACATTGGGTTATTATTTTTTATTTATTTATTTTGGGTTTTGGGCCACACCGGTGATGCTCAGGGGTCACTTCTGCTATGCACTCAGAAATCGCTCCTGGCTTGGGAGATCATATGGGACGCTGAGAGCTTGAACCGCAGTCAACCTCGGTCCATCCTAGGTTAGCACATACAAGGAAAATTCCCTTCTGCTTGTGCCACGGCTTTAGTCCCTCCACATTATTTTCTTTAAACTAGTTGTAATGTTTGTCAGTTTTGCTATTTGATTTGAGAAACATTTATTTTACAATACTTTTTAAAATTTACAGGATACCTATTTCACTATTCCAAAGAGATTTGGTTTGTAGCCTTGCAAAATAGTAGTAATCATTCTTCATTGATACCACTAAAATATTTAGTCATTCATTCGAAGTTTTAATTTTTAAAAGCATAGTGAGTATGTTACAATCAATTCAATGATTCTTAAACATGAACAGAATACAAGATAATATTCTGAGAATTTCTCTCAAGTGTGTTCTCTGAAGAATAATGTGCTAAAATCTGCTCATTCATTCAACAAATATGTAATAAGCACTTACAATTTGCCCAAGCTAAGTGTTAGGGTCTTGCAGTTTAAAAGTGAAAAAAGTTTTTTTATCTTGGAAGTCACACACTGTGTAGACAGAGCTATTTAATTGACATGGGAAAAAGTCACTACGAGATTTTCAGATACGGATGATTACTATGGAGAAAAAAAGGCAGAGAGAGTAGGAAGAGGACTACTAGGTCTACTGCTTCTAGAACATTGTTAGTTTACATGAGGGAAATAGCTATCCTTTGCTTAGCATGCTGGTATTAATTTGGAAAACATTGGTGGTTATATTATGTTATTCTTCTACTTTCAACTTACTATGCTGGATGCAAATCCTACAACTAAAATAATAAGCACTTTTAGACACATTTTCTATACTTTCCAGAAATAAAATATAATAACAAGATAAATAGAAAGGAAAAAAACCTAGTTGCTCTATAAAATATGAATAAGATCATAAACAAAATCTTTGGCTTTCTTTATCATCTTAATATACTATTTGTTTTATGTCCTTTTTAAGAATAAATTTTATTATGTTAATTAGAGGCCCAGGGAAGTTAATTAACTTTTTTTGATTCTCTTCTAAGTAAAGAAATCAAAAAGAAAAATTAGATTTTCAATTAAAGATAAAATTCTACAGTGCAGATAGTTTCTTCTTTATATTCTATCCTCTTACAAGATGAAAATAAGTAGAGGATGTTGGATAAGAGTCAAAAACCAAAGCATTTTATAAGAAAAAAGAATGAAAGTAATAAAAACAACAGGAAAGAATAGAAATTTGTGAAGCTCTGGAGAGTTTAAATTACCCAAGAATCATAGTTAAGAAATACAAGGTCAAACAATCTGAGTTTCTTTCTGAATCAATAGGTGTTTGCTCCTATGAGATAGGGAATAAATACACTCACAAAGATAAGTAGACATAATCAGACCATATTTTTACTGAGTATACGATGCCCCTAACCCACTAGTTCTCCTAGTGCCTTGTTCTTATAATCTTTAACCCTTAGAACTAGAAGTAACTATGGTAAATATATTTCTGGTAGTTAAGCTTAACATTCAGTAATTTTTATTACAAAGCATGAACTAATGCAGCATAAACAATTTTAGTACAAATATACTATATGCAATTGTAAGAAAAGATAAATTATGCAATTTTTTCCTACCTGGATTGAGTTAGAGAACATCAGGTTGAAAGAACTAAGCCAGAAAAAGAAAAAATAAGTATTTGATGATATCAGTTGTCTATGGCATATCGAATAAAATTATAGGGAAAAGCAAAATATCAAAGGGGAGGCTTCAATTGTCCTGTAACCTAAACTATAGAACTAAGGTTTGGGAAGGAGTGAGGAGAAGGAAGAAAAAGGAAGAGAAAGGTCACAAGGGAAGGGGACAGGAGCTTTGGACACAACTGTTGTGAAGAGATATTAAGTAACTGTAAATTAGTTAAAATACCAACAAACAGAAAGCATGAAATCCAAATAACCAAACAACATTGTACCTGTCCAGGAGGTAGGCTGGGTAAGATGATGTGGTATATGTGAACATTGGTGGAGGAAAATTGACATCAGTCGTGGGATTAGTTTTGGACTATTGTATATCTGAGACTCGCTATAAATACTTTGTAAACAATGCTGTCTAAATGAACAAAAAATAAATATGTAATGTATATGAAAATTTTCTAATATAATAATTAAGAAATATTGTGTAATGGGATTTTTAAATTGTTTTCTCTTTCTGACTTTGGTGATGATTAATTATAAATATTAAATTTATAAATAAAACAATTTCTCATTTTTGAAATAAATATTATGGGAAAGGCTAATTACAATTTGGATAGAAGTTTAAATGTGCATTTATTAAAATTTAAAAATAAAAGATTTTGTAAACTAAAATATAATTTTATCTGCGTTGTGAGATCACATGAATATGGAAATATTCAGGAATACATGAAAGTTATTATGAGGAATTTTTAAAATATTGAACAGAAGAGTAAAACTAAAATTTTAGAAAAGCAAGAAAAATTCTTCTAAACAAAGGAAGGGAAGCTTTAGAAAATTAAATTATATCGAAGAATTGCTAATAAAGAGATTATATCAACTGGCTTCAGTTTTTCCTTTGAAGTAATAAAATCCATAAAAGTAATAGACTCATATAGCAAGATGCCAGGATACAAAATTAACACACAGAAATCAATAGCCTTTTTATACACCAATAATGATAGGGAAGAGATGGACTATAAGAAGGCAAACCCATTCACATTAGTGCCACACAAACTCAAATACCTTGGAGACAACTTGACCAAAGACGTGAAGGATCTATACAAGAAAACTATAAAGCCCTGCTCCAAGAAATAAGAGAGGACACACGGAAATGAAAACACATACCCTGCTCATGGATTGGCAGGATTAACATCAATAAATTGGCAATACTCCACAAAGCATTGTACAGATTTAATGCGATCCCTCTAAAGATACCCATGACATTCTTCAAAGACGTGGATCAAACACTTACGAAGTTCATCTGGAACAATAAACACCCTTGTATAGCTAAAGTACTCCTAGGGAAAAGGAAAATGGGAGGCATTACTTTCCCCAACTTTAAATTGTACTACAAAACAATAGTTATCAAGACAGCATGGTATTGGAATAAAGACAGATCCTCAGATCAGTGGAAATGGCTTGAGTTCTCACACAGTGTTCCCCAGACATACAATTACCTAATCTTTGACAAAGGAGCAAGAAATCCTAAGCAGAGAGGGAAAAACCTCTTCAACAAGTGGTGCTGGCAGAACTGATTAGCCAATTGCAAAAAAGCAAATATAGACCCCCAGTTAACATCATGTGCGAAGGTAAAATCTAAATGGATTAAAGACCTTGCTATCAGACCTGATACCATAAGTTATATAGAACACGTTGGTAAAACACTCCATGACACTGAGACTAAAGCATCTTCAAGGAGGAAACTGCACTTTCCAAACAAGTCAAAGCAGAGATCCACAGATGGGAATACATTAAGCTGAGAAGCTTCTGCACCTCAAAAGATATAGTGCCCACGATAGAAGAGCTACCCACCATGTGGGAGAAACTATTCACCCAATACCCATCAGATAAGGGTCTAATATCCAAAATATACAGGGCACTGACAGAACTTTACAAGAAAAAACATCTAATCCCATCTGAAATGAACAGACACTTTGATAAAAAAGAAATACAAATGGCCAAAAGGCACATGAAAAAATGCTCCTCATCACTGATCATCAAGGAGATGCAAATCAAAACAACAATGAGATACCATCTCACACCACAGAGATCGGCACACATCACAAGAACGAGAACAATCAGTGCTGGCGGGGATGCGGAGAGAAAGGAACTCTTATCCACTGCTGGTGGGAATGCCATGTAGTCCAACCTCTTTGGAAAGCAATATGGAGATTCCACCAAAAACTGGAAATTGAGCTCCCATTCGACCCAGCTATTACACTCCTGGGGATATACCCTAGGAACACAATAATACAATACAAAAACCCCTTCCTCACACCTATATTTATTGCAGCACTATTCACAATAATTAGGCTCTGGAAACAACCAAGATGCCCTTCAACAGACGAATGGCTAAAAAATACTGTGGTACATATGCACAATGAAACATTGTGCAGCTGTCAGGAGAGATGAAGTCATGAAATTTTCCTATACATGGTTGTACATAGAGTCTTTCATGCTGAGTGAAATAAGTCAGAGGGAGAGAGAAAGAAGCATAATAGTCTCACTCATCTATGGGTTTTAAGAAAAATAAAAGTCATTTTTGCCACAATCCTTAGAGACAATGAGAGGAGGGCTGAAACTTCCAGCTCACTTCATGCTCACCACAAAGAGTGGTAAGTACAGTTATAGAAATAACTACACTGAGAACTAGCATAATCATGTGAATGAATGAGGGAACTGGAAAGTCTGTCTAGAGTACAGGTGGGGGTGGGGTGGGATGGAGGGAGATTTGGGACATTGGTGGTGGGAATGGTGCACTGGTGAAAGGGGTGTTCTTTACATGACTGAAACCTAATAACAATCATATTTGTAATCAAGATGTTTAAATAAAGAAAAAAAGAATAAAAACATTTCATCACAAGAAAGCTATAACAAATAAAACTAAGAAATATTTCTAGAAAAAATAGGCCAAAAATCATGCTAATGGAAATGTTGGATCTTTAATTGGGGCCTGCTTAAACAGAACAAGACAGGTACAAGGGGCACTTTTGGGAAATTGGGGCATTTAAATAGATACTATTTGTTATGGGATGGAATGATTAGTTGGAAGTTTCCTGAGTATAAATACTGTGATGAAGTCAGAGATTGTTTCTACTTGTTTGTTCTTAGGAGATTTGTTTGAATCAGCCTTTGGTTGCTTTAAAATATAGTTTCTGTCTAGATCATGTGACATACATGGCAATTTCCCACTGGTTGTGTTATGCAGTCTGAACATACATAGTCTGAAAAGGCTGTCCTACATAAACTGGTGTATGCACATTGTGAGGTTCGCAGGACAAACCACCTTAGAATGTGTTATGGTCAGTGACATGTGAATGTATTTTGAGGCAAATTATCATAATATGTGTAGCTAATATTAAAATGGTCAAAAAATTTAAAGAATACATACCCAGGAGAGAAGTCAGAGAAGAGGGGAAGGGAGAGAAAGTGAATGTTGGCAGATTTTAACTCTGGGGACTCTCTGAAGTTATTTGCTCATGAATTCTTATTACAACATTGCTGCAAGTTTGAAATATTTCCAAATAAAGCATGGAGGGGGAAAAAAGTTTTTCACAAGGTCTTTTAATATTATGACTGTTTTGCTCAGTCATGTTTTGGGGTTTTGTTTGTTTTTTTGGAGGGGTTCACAGCTGTCTATACTCTGGGTTTATTGCTTGATGATTAGTCCTGGTGAGGGGTGGGACACCACAATGGGTGCAAGATGAAACCAGAACTGGTCATCTGAAAAGCAAGTGCCCTTAGTGGCACCAGACCCACTAAGTCAAGTTTTTTATTCAGCTATTTTTACGGGGAGAAAAATGATCAAGTTCTTAAGAACTAAAGACATTAACTTTGACTTCTAATCTTAGAAGGAAACAATGCTGCTCTGATAAAAGCTTAAAAGACGAAAAGTGAGGCAGAACAAGAAGGTTCAAGTTATATCGTTCTGTTTGAAGGTAAGGAACAAAAAGGGGGGCAAAAATTCAAACAAGCAAAAAAAATGGGAGGAATCCTTCTAGAGACTATAAATATCAGTTTAAGAAGAGAAAGGGAAAAGGGAAGGAAATATAAAAATAATACAAGAAAAACTAACTCCCTCCAAAAACAAAACAAAAACAAACATAAGAAAACACTGAAAAGCACCACAGCAATAAAGACAACAACCGAACACTAACAATGGTCCTGAAATAAAGACAAATCAAATCACAGGGAAAAAGAAAAAAAAAGGCAAAGAAAAGAAAAAACAAACAAGCACAACAATTACAAAAATTAAAAATTTAATTTGTGCTATTTTTTTTGCATAGGCACAGTAAAAATTGGGGAGATTAGAAGGGAAATTCCCCTGGCCGAAGAGATATAGGGTTTCTCCTCCCTGAAGTATACTGTCATGGGTATAACTACAGGCTCTGTACAAGCTCTTTTACTCTCCCCTAAGTCCTTTTGTGATGTCTGGAAGTTTTCCGCTTCATCGTGGATGATAAAATCAGACCTCTGTAGCTAGTGATCTTAGTATTTGCACATGTCATAGGATGGAGTCTTTCTTTACAGTTCTAGAAGTTCTGTTCCATCACTGTTGTTTTAATCAGTCTTCTGTAGTTGGTGGTCTTGGATTTTGCACCAATCCTAGGATGAAGCCTAGGATAGAGTCTTTCATTATGTTTCCAGAAGTTCTGCTCAGTTGCAGTGGTCTCAGTCAGACCTCTGAAGTGTGGATGGATATGTAGAACATAATTCTAGGTAACATAAGGTGGAGGAGAGCAAATGACATAGACTCTCTCTCATATGCAGGATAGAAAGAAATAAAACAGTGGAATAACAAATGCCCAAACACAAGTAAAATAAAAAATACGAAAAGTGATTTGATTTGATTTTTCTTTTTGGGCCACACTGGCAATGCTCAGGAGTTGCTCAGGAATTACTCATGGCATTACACCAGGAACCATAGGAAAAGTCTGGAATTGAATACTAGTTGGCTGCCTATAATGCAATCATATCACCCACTGTACTCTCACTTAAGCCTGAGATAAATTAGTTTAACCCTGTGTTTACAAAAATATATTTAATATAATTTTAGCATTGACCATTAAACCTATGAACAGAATTGAGCCTAATTACATAAAAAAATTTCAAAACAGAATGTAATTTTTATTACTAATTTCTAAAATACAGCATGGAAAATGCCTAATATAATTTGATTGTGAAACTGAATTCTCAATAACCCATAAATGTAAACCACAATTTGCATACAAGTATTTGATCATTGTTAGCGACAATAGCACATTAGTGTAAAAGATACATTTATGTGACCCCTAAACAAACAAATGAACAAAAGACAAAAAAACACCACTCTCTCTTTGGGGCTGGAGAGATAGCATGGAGGTAAGGTGTTTGCCTTGCATGCAGAAGGTCGGTGGTTCAAGTCCCGGCATCCCATATGGTCCTCTGAGCCTACCAGGAGCAATTTCTGAGCATAGAGCCAGGAGTAACTCCTGAGCACTGCAGGGTGTGACCCAAAAACAAACAAACTAAAAATCAAAACAAAAGATACAGATACATTGAAAAGTTTTTATCATGTTAAAGAAATATAATATATACTAATTTTAAAAGTTGTATAATGTTGTATCGTAGTGTAAGTGCTTTAAAACTTCTGTTTTGGGAGAATGATGTGTGAAATATGTGTAAATATAATACACTTGAAACTAATACAGACTTTAGAGAAAAGAGAAACTTTAGGTAATAACCTAAATACCTTGAAAATGAATTAACTGAAAATTTTCTCATGAACTGAACACATAATGGAGGGGCTAAGGCAGGTTAGGATACAGCTTGAAATGAGTCAATCCTGATTTGAGACTCAGCTCAGTATATGGTCTCCTGAGCACTGAGCCAAGAGTATCCCAATCCCTCCATTTAAAATAAACTTATATCCATGATTATATATTCTCTTCTCATATGTAACACCATCCTTTTTATATGACATTCATTAAATTATAAACTCAAACCCTTATGGTATTATGAAGGCAGTGCACTTGTAGAACACTTGTTTTGCGAGTATGAGTCCTTAGTTTGATTTCCGGCACCACATACAAACACTCAAAACAAAAACAATAACCCTCAAACTTAATGAATAATAAAAATTACAAAACAAAAACTAGACCAAATTAATTTAGACTTCGCATTTATCTCCGTTTGCAATTCTAGTTGGACCTCTTGAACCAAATGCGTATGTTTTCATTTTCTCACATTTTAACAAATTATATATTACTCTCACTGATTGATTGATTGATTGATTGATTGATTTGGTTTGGTTTGGTTTTTGGGGCCACACTGGTGATGTTCAGGTGGTTACTCGTGGCTATGTGTTCAGAAATAGCTTTTGGCTTGGGGAACCATATGGGATACCTAGTACTGAACCCAGATTCTTCCTGGATCTGCTGCATGCAAGGCAAATGCCCTACCAATGTGCTATTGCTATGACCCCTATTACTGTCACTTTTATGAAACTAAATGTATTTCATAAAACCTCACTGAAAAAAATAATTTTCATAAAAAACGTTAGGATAAGAAACAATCAAGTATAATCATAGCGATTTTTTATATTGACAGCAAAGTGTTAGAGAAAAGGAAGGCAAGTAAAATTGACAATCATTTGAGTGATATTTATAGGCAGTTCTAGTGTTTCACCTGTATGGTTTTTTGAATATGATATTGAAAATCTGCTTTAAATGATTAGATATAAAGTGCATTCTGGTTCTCTCTGTTTCTCTACCTGCCAATTTCTCTAAGTTACATTATTAGTTATGCATTGTCAAAGTTTATAGCATTCATATTGTTTTAAGACCTTCATTTCCAGATATGTTTTGTATTCTATTTTTTAGTGGATTTTATATTCCCAGCCACTGTTTTTATGACAGGTTTTCCATTTCGATTTTCACTTTGTTTTGCTTCATCACTTAGTTGACTAGAGTTATTCATCAAATTTGCTTTTTTTCCCCCTTCAAAAATGCTCCAATCTTATTTCCCTACGATTTTGTGTTCCTGAAAATATCTGTTATTCAGTATTATTTTATCATTTTTATTATACTTGAAGGACAATTTTATTATGTATGAAATTTTGATATTCATTTTTATTTTCTTCCAAAACTTTGTTATCTATTGCACCATTACATTGCAGAATTTAAAGTTTCTTTGGTTAAGTCTAGGTATTTAAGTCTGATTTTTTAAAAATAAAAATAGCTGTGTGTGTTTGTCTGTTACCTGAATGACAAAATTTAATTCTTTAGTTATGTATCATTGCCAATTTTCTGAAATATTTCCTAATATATTTTTAATTCTACATTTCTCTCTTATATCTCTGAATGTTAAATCAGTTCAATTTAGGGGGCTACACTTGAAGGATGTAAATTATGTTGGATCACCATTTTCTTTTTTTTTTGGATCATCATTTTCTAATAATCTCAAATTATTAGTAAAATTGTCATTGCTGTGGTATAATTTTATTCTGATTTCTATAAGATTTTATCAAACAATTTAAGTTCACTACTTTATTTTAATCTACTTTTTTATTTCTTAGTATAATTAAAAATTTCATTAGTCTATAATAAACTTTAATTTACTATATTTTTCTAACTATATATATTTTTAATTTGATCAAAGTGGATTACAAATATTTCACAGTAATATTTTAGGTACATAGTGATATTGAATCAGGGGTGTTCCCACCACCAATATTGACCTCCCTCCACCCCTGTTCCAACATACATCCCATATCCCCCTCTTTTACCCCTAGGCTGCTAGTATAGATGGCTCACTCTGTGTCTAGTATGTTGTAAATTGGGTATGGATTTATTTTAATATTACCCAGTCAAGTTATTTTAATAATATATAATATTTATTAAAACTAATAAGTAGGAGATTTTGTTCTTTCTAGAGCTTTGTTTTGACCTTAGTTTATTGTATTTCTTTATAACTACATTTTTTGTATATTGCATATAAATGTATAATACTCTCTTCCTTTTTACTCTTGTAATGATCAACACACATCCTAAGTGTTGTCATTGCAAGATTTAGGTGACATTTCACTTTATTTGTTTTTTAATTTATCAATCATGTTTAATTAATTTTTTCCTTCTTATTGCTCCTCTCCTTTTATTTTTTATCTGTTCATCTTGTTTTATGTCAGGAATAAACCTCAGGGCCTTATATCTAAACTATATGTGTCTGTCGTGTCTATCACAAAGATGCATTCTTGGTCTCACGCAGTGCTTCTGTGGTTGTCATTGTTGTTAATGTTAATGTTAATGTGGTTGCTGTTTAGATATTTTGTTTAGAAAATGGCTTAAGGACTTAGAATTTTACCTTATTTTGCTGGACAGATCTAGGTTCTTGTGGCTAAATTCAAGTTTTTGGGTAGGGCAGAGGGCAACATTGCTATACCAAGTACAGCCAAAATGGAAGTATGACTTTTGATCGCCTCTTCTGGGAAGGATAATTTTCTCTCATGAAAAAAATGCCCCATCGTTACAACAAAATCCTGCATTCTAACATTTGTGGTGGGAAAAAGCTATGCCTGTTATTTTTCACCCTCACTGTTTTTCTTACAAGAATGTTCTGTTTTTATTTTCTTCTACATATACCCTAATTATGCTGGTAAGAAAGAAATTAAGGTGCATGTATATGTATATACATACATATATATGTAAATAAGCCAGCATGTGTTTGTATGTACTTGTTTGTGTGGCTTCCCAAGTCTATGCTAAATGCTATATCTGAGGTTGGTTGTTATTACAGACAGATCATGACTTCTTCTGCCTAATTCCCTGGTTCTTCTTCCTTGCACTCATCACAGTGAGGTCATCATGTTCTTCCTGGTAAATAGTGAGAATGTTGTTATGATATTTTTTAATTAGGTTTTATCAGTGTTTCCCAGAAATCTTTTCTTACTTTATCCTTTTTGTTTTTCAGAACTCTAACACTAGCCCCTAATGATTTCTACTTATCAGTAAAAGCACAGGCATGGACTGAGACTGACTCTGAACAAGCTTCTTTTTAATTTAGGAAAGAAAGAAAAATGGTTCCAATGGTAAAGAGTATAAAGTCCAGAGGAGTAGGAAAAATACTTGGAAAAATGATACTCTGGAATTTTATGTATTGTTTTGTTATAAGAAATTGCTAATCCAATCTGGCCATTATCACAAAAAATATTTGCTAGCAAAATACAGAGGCTAGGAGAATAAGAGTCCATCTCTTCAGAAAGAAGAAATCCATATAAAATAATGCTAATTTCAATTTTTATGTTTGCTTATTTGTGGGCCACAATTGTTGGTACCTCAACCTGGCTCTACTTAGGGATCACTCTTAGGTGATGCTCAGGAGACCAAATATGGTCCTAGAGGTCATCTTATCAATTGTATTATCTATCTGGCTTTAATTTTCAGAGCCTTTAAATAAGAGCAAGTAACAGACATTAGAATCAGTGTGCTGATAAAATAGGTGGATGAAATTTGAAAAGAAAAGTCGACCCTACAAATATATGTATATGTTTTAATAAGTACTTTGACTCTAAGAATGTGAACAAAAAATCATTATTTTTCTCATATTGTATTTAGACATAATATGTTTTAATGTTTATTGCCATAAACAGCTGCCACCATGTAATAGATTTTTATCAGAAGAATAATGTTTGATACTCAATTCTAGTTTACAATGTCCAAATAGTTTCATCAAAATGTCACTTGAAATCACCTTCATATATCTTCTTCTTAATAAAACCATCAAATATGACTTGAAAGTCTTTCATTGAAGGAAGAATATGTTCTAGTTATATATAAACACTAAAGATACCTTATTTGTTTAGATTAATCATAAGTTTTTTCTAATCACATAATAATAATAATTTTATCAAAAGTATACAGAGCCTAGCCTGTATTTATTAGAAAATATTTATTAAAATATTATTAACATATTATAATAACATTAGCATTATATAGTATATAACATATATAAATATAAATATATATAATAAATATATTATTTATAATTAACATTTTCTCCAGCTTTCTTTTCACTCCTCTGACTCATCTAGGATTTGGTGTGCAAAAGGAGAAACTATTACTTTCCTCAAGGTCATATCAGATCGGTCCACTCCATTCCTTTCTACTGACAAGTAACTTTCAATCCTGTGGGCACTTTGCTGAGCAGACTTCCAATTTATTTAATTTTTTTAGATGTATCTTCACTCTCATCGGACATCTTTTCCCAAGAATAAATTCATTCATCTTTCCATGCCCAATACTGAGGGTGGAGACTATGGTTGACCACTGTTCTTTTCTTCTTTCTGCTTCTAGTCACTGTTTTCATTGGTTTACTCTAGTTTTAGAGAGACACAGGCACAGTCTAAGATTTCTGATTCCTTTAATCCTGCTCTATTCTTCTTTATTATATGTAGACATCAACAGCTTATCAACTGTCCTGACCTGCAGGACAGGTTATTTGTGGGTGTAGAGGGGGCCCAGACTGAAAGAGAAAATGGGGGGAAAGAAGGGAACCAAGCAGATGGAGACTTGTTAAGGTTCAGCTTATTGGTCAGCAAAAGGTTCCCTTTATTTTTCAGGGGGTGGAGCGAAGGCAGGATGGAACAGCCTGCATTACAGACAAATTTTACAGGGAGCATCCTGTGGGTAATCTTTACATGCTATCTTTATATCAGGAACACAGGAACCGTTTCACTCTAAACTAGTGAAGCTTCAAAGATGTCACAAGCTTCCTGGAATGTTTGACGGATAGGACACTGTGGGATTTATTTGAGTTCTGGGTCTTAGTTAATATATAATGCCTTAGGTTACATATTCAGGCCACACAGACTGGCTTGTGCTACTGAATTCCATATTAGGGTTTGTTCTCTGGCAATCAGCCTTAGATATAGAAAGTATACTTTCTGTCTTTCTTTGCAAACACTCTGAAATTAATTGGTTTGTGTCTAGAAAGAAAAAGATACCCTTAGAAATTGCAAATTCCTTATACTCTCCATTTGATTGACTTCTCTAGCTCATCCATTAAGAAAATCATTTTTTCCAGATAGTGAGATTGATCTTATGTTAATAAGTTAATATTAATGTTAATAGATCTAATTTTCTGTTCCATTTAATATGGAGAATATTATACTTAATTCAGATTTGGTAAATAGATCCTTAAACTTTGGGGGCTTTTATTTTTTCTAAATAATCCTGACTTTTAAGGAAAAAATATTTTCTGATCTTTTAACTCTTTAACATAATGATTTTATAAAATAAATTATGGATTTAGTAGTTTGTTTACCAGTTAATATAAGTTTTGCTAAGAAAAAGAAAATGTTTCTTTTCTTGTTGATATATATTAAAATATGTCATTTTTAATATTTTATTTAAAATATTCAACAACACTTCCTTAATCCACAAATTAAATGTTCTTCTCTGAGATGCCCAAATTAATGTTTTGTTTATTTCTAAAATTTTAAGGTTGATATTAAAAAATTTGAAGAGGTTATATAATTTTTGATGCAAAACTGTAATTGTTGTAATCATTAATTAGAAGTCTAGTCTTCTGTTTTCTGTTCTCTTTTATTTATATCCAACAATCTTTGTCTACATAATCCAGAAAATTATATTTTGTGCATTTAATATAATACATTTTAAAACTGCCTGACAGCCTAGACTGAGAGGACTCCCCTAGTACCAGGACCAGGCCAGATGCGTCTGCACCCCACCCCTATCCTAGACCTTCTGAATTCTGCGCCTAGCACCTGGACCAGGCCAGTTGTGTCTACCCCCTAACCCCTACCCCAGACCAAGGGAACTCTCTTCCAGGCATAAGGACCAACCACAGGCCAGTACAG